>NW_009915067.1:1506-34672 GCF_000696875.1 Nestor notabilis | reverse complement strand
GTTCTGTTCCTGCTGATGCCCAGGAGAAAGGCACACTCAGGAAGGACCAGGAGCAAAGTATTGGATAGGGGTAGATGTTCATTAAAGGCTCCTATTCCAGGCAATCTTCTTGTCACTGAGTTCCAGAGGAGCTGCTACATCACCACTGAAGCCTGCACTTGCTGGCCAAGCAGCTAAGTCATCTTTCCAGCAGCATTAGTGTAGCCTGCAGTAATTGGGAAGGCTCTGTATTAGTCAAAGACATCATCTCTGGTGCTTTTCCTGTCCTTTCTTGGCCACTGTATAAATATGTATTTATCCTACCTTGCCTTGGGGTCCCACAATACCGGAATCTCCTAATAGTAACATACACTACATATCAGACAGCTAAAAATCAAGATTTGCATTTCTATGGCAAACATTTCAAAACTTGACATTTTTTGTTGCAACTTTCTTCACCTTAGAATCACAGAATCACAGAATAGTCTGGGTTGGAAACAACCCTAAGATCACCTAGTTCCAACCCACTGCCATGAGCAGGGACACCACACACCATGTCACCCAAGACTCTGTCCAACCTGGCCATAAACACTGTCAGGGATGGAGCATTCACAGCTTCCTTGGGCAACCTGTTGCAGTGCCTCAGCACCCCCACAGGAAAGAATTTCTTCCTTATATCTAACCTAAACTTCCCCTGTTTAAGTTTGAACCCATTACCCCTTCTCCCCATTTAATCAATATTCCTGGAAAAAAAAAAAAAAACTAAAACATTTTAAAAGACTGCCTCATCTTACTGGCCAAAATCTCTGCTCTCCATCAACTGAAGTTCAGCCTGATGCACTTTTGAGTTTTAATCTGTGGGGTGTTTCAGCTCTCTGCTGCCTTCGTCTCCTCTTGATGACACGAGATGTCTTCTCCTGGAGAGGAAAGTCCTTACCATTTCCCAGCTCCTGCTGTTCTGCTCCTACCTGGAGAGGATGGAACAGAGAAATTCAGCTCAAGAAGCCTCCAATTTGTTCCCCTTCGTGCAGCCCTGTGGCTGCAGCCTCAGATAGCTTCACACTAAACACTTTAGTTAATTGGCAACAAATTGGAAGAGATGAGCTGATTGCAATAAATATTTCATTCATGTTAAAACACAAAAGGTTGCATCCCTCCCAGCCCCATCTGATTGGGCACAGTCACACCTATTAATATGGAACTGCCACATCAGTTGGCAACTGCGGGCTCAGAAGGAGCTCATTAGGAAAAATACTTATGCATGGATCCTCAGTAGGTGTCAATCAGCATTGTGCCATTGAGATCAATGGAGCCAGGCTTGTTTAGAGAGTTAAAGCTCCAACAATTCACCTGGAAAATAAACCTTACAGTCTGCTCTCATACAGAAGCTGGGCAGAGGAATAGGTCTTTCTCTGCAGTTTTTATTTACATAAAAATGCAATTTTAGCTATATCTATATCTCAACTATGCTTAGAAACAAGTATTCAGTAAGCCCCTCAACTAAAATGCAAATACTCTAACTCAATACTGTTACAGTTGTTCACTTCCCCTGTTTGCCATCTTTTGAGGGATATATTGCAGGCCTAAGTCCTGAGTTGCTGTACAGTTACTGGCTCATTTCCATCCCCAGCAGTGCTGCAACCCCACATCAACACGGTGCAGGGAATATTTCTGGCCAGGGGACGGGAACCCGTGTTATGCCCTTCCCAGCTCCAGTTCTGAGGTTTCAATGATTAAATCAAACATGCTGATGACAAACACGTGGCAAAACAATGACAAGAAGTGGAGGAGGAATACATAAGTGATGAGCACAGCCCCTTTCTAGCTCAGGAAGACCATGTGAGGTGTCTCTGAGCTGATGGAGCCTTGTGTAGGCTCCAGTTCACTCAGACTTCTGCTGAGGGGAAACTGGTATCAGGATGAGGCCTATAACTTGCAGGCAGTGACTAGAGCCTGTGGTGCTTCATTAGCAAACATGGGTTTCGTTAGCATCAAAATGTTGTGCAGGAAACTGCCAACTTCCACAACATTTTTGGTGGGAAAAAGTCAAAATAAAGCACTTCTCTCTCATATTAATAAGGAAAAAACATCACATCATTTCCTTAGTTAACTCAGTTCAATTCTTTACTTTTCTGCATGATTCCAATGTTCTCACATTTTAAAAAGGATGAATCAAATATTTTTTTCAATTTTTTGTAACATTTTTATTCTAGGGAAAAAGAAAACCTTTTTTCTTCTCTTGGGTTTTTAATTTAAGGGTCTTCTGTAGAACAAAACCTCCTGTTTCTGATCGATTTGTTATGTGGATGGGATGAATAATTTTCAGGCTGTATTTTCATCATAAGTTGTTTACTTTGTCTACTTACTAGTCATTTGCGGGGATATTTGAGCTGTCACTGGAGTCATTTTGGCTTTCCTTCTGCTCCTGGAACAGAGGACAAACTGTTTAAACAGAAAGAAACCACCAACCAATGAAGAACAGCAAGTAAAGAAATGTAAATAATTCATAAATACTGGTTTGTGCTCGTTCTGGCGTCGGCGCATGGTACAGCCGCTCTCAAACAGCTACACAAACAGAAAGCTGTTTGTGCAATGATGCTCCATCCCCTTTTCCATCACTATTTGTAAACAGCAGCCCGAAAGCAGAGCAAATAGTTCCAAGAAGTTGTGCTGCAAGGGGCGAGATAAGACACCCCAACAAATATTTTCCCAGCAGAAAGGCATGTGATTAGTCCAATCTCATCAGTATTTTATAGGATACTGAATTCAGCTTTATGTTAGGGCTCAGGACTTGCAATGTGGTGGTCTGCCTCTTAAAGTCACACATCTGAAGGTAATATCATTAGGTTAAATTCATCAGCTTTCTTAAAAGTTTGGGGGTTTTTAAGTTTTTCACATCTGCAGGTGCGATGTGTGTTTTATCAGTGCAATCTGGGATCCCAGGGTACCTGAGCCAAAGATGCAGTGAGGATGACGTTACTTATAGGGGTACCTTATATAGGTAAAAAAAAAAAAATTACCTTTTATTGAAGATAAAAGATTGGCTAGAGGTGATGCAAGAAAATAACAAAACATCTCTATTTAAGATATAAAGGTAGTAAAATACCCATTGAAGCATTAAGGTGTTTAAAAATGCATAAAGCAGCTCCTCAGGGCAGGAGGCTTTCCATGAGGAGTGGAGCAGGTTGGGGCCATGGGCAGTTGTGGCTCCCTGGTATATGGTGTAGGGCAGGAGCAAGCTGGACTCATGGCAGAGGGCCCTGAAGGACCTGGAGAAGTAGCCAGCTTATGCTGGAAGGGTGAGTCAACCCAACTGTCACACTCTCCAACACAACGTTCTTGTAATGCCAGCAATGATGGTGACATTTCCCAGGGATACATGTCTCCATCTGACTTTCCAGAAGCATTGAATTTGTCCAAGAGAGAGAGCCAGACATTTCTCTTGGCAACTCCTCCACCTTTCCCATGGGGCTATGGTGCCTCTGAAGAAGCTGTAAGTCATTGCACAGCCAACCAGAACACCACGGCCTGCTCCAGGCTCCCAGGACCCTCCACTGGCTGCTCAGATACAGGCACAAAGCCAAATCTAATGCTGGTGCCTGTGGTCCACCACAAAGGTGCTCCACAATAACCCGTGCTAGTGGATGGCTCCAGGAGGTGTGTGAAGAGCACTCAACCTTTCATTTAAAGATGTACTTGAGTAAATTAACATCAAAGAATAAAGCATTTTAGACTTCCCAGTTTCAGGTAACCCCTTAGTGACGGGTCCCCAAGGGACCACAGATTAACCCCTTACCTCCACAAAAATTATTGGCTCCCTTCAGACTCTTGTCTCCCTTAATTTTCCTCTTTATCACCAGCAGTCAGTAGCTGTACTTTTCTTCTCCTAAGCAAAGGGTTATTATTTATACAAGGTGAAACAAGAAGGGGAAGGGAAATGGGTGGCAGTATTGCCAGGACTTTCTCATGCTATGAGCACATCAGAAACTCTCTGCAGTGTTTTGTGACAGGACAGAAAAAACCCCAAACAAAACAAACCAACCATGAACAGACATCCTATTCCACCATGCTTCCAGCAGAGGAAATTTCCAGGGTCAGAGCTGGACAAATGAGCTTTTCCAGCGATCCCTGACGTCACCTTGCAGAGAGCCGCCAAGTCCCCTCTCTCTTAAATCCCTCTTTGTGTTTCACCCAGACTAATTAAGTTGCTTAATTCCATTTTGTGGATACATTGTGGAAGCAAAGCTCTGTTCCAACAATGTTAATGAGCTTGGGTTAGAAGTTAAAGTCCCCACTAATGTGTTTAAATGAGTTCTTACCCAGAGCTTTACAACCAGCTGGAAGACACCTCGCTTGTGCTTTCCATGGTGGTGGGACGGGGCAGGGTCAGTCTCCGGTTAAGGTCCCTCTTCCCACACCTCAGCTCTCACTCTGAGCTCCTCAGATCAATCACAGCCTGCCGAGACCACCTAAAAGAGCTGAAAAGTTCCCACATACCTCTTGAGCTTTGCCCTTCAGAATACTTTTGAACGTAGATGATTTTGGGTTTTCCTAAAATGATTCTTCTTGGGACGTGTTTCCACCCCTGGGGGAGATGGGACTTTATTGCATCTGACCCCTCTCCTTCTGCCAAGAATCCTCCTCGTGCCCAGCTCCTTCACCCTCCCAGGATCAATTCTGCAGAGATAATTGATGGCTCCTTCATCAAGTCTTTCTTCTCTTAGTAAATACACTTCCTCACAGGCGGCATTAGCATGGCCAAGTGAACTCTTTGCAATCAATGGCTGAGGGTGAGGAAGTTCCTCTGAGAAAAAGATTGTGTTAGCAAACTTGGAGGCTTGCTGCTGGGGCAGACTGGGAGCACTGAAAGGAACAGCACTCAGCTTCTCTCGGGCTGTTTTCTTCCTATACTTTTTGTGCACTTTGCATAATAATGCAATAGACTTGACAAAAGATTTATTCCTGGCGCCTATAAAATGACACAATACAATGAGTTTCAAATGGAGAGGAGAAAAAAAATCCAAGAGAAAAGGTAAATAAGCAAGTTCTTCTTAAAGTCTGTAAATGTTATGGACAGAAATTCAATTAGTGCAAAGGAAGCTGCAGAAGCTTCATTTTTCCTTTCTTTTTTTAAAGCCTTTTAACATCCAGGCAATGGGGCGTATTTAAAAGATGCCAGTTGTGCCTGTGCACGAGAATGCAGGCACACACAGGCAACATAAGTCTGCCTGTGTATAATTATTGCTATTCTGCTTTATATCCACACACAGCTGTTCTCTTTCATGATGAAGCACCACTTGCTTAACTAGAAATATTTTTATAGATTATGTATAATCTTAAACTGGTGGTGCTCAACCACAGGCTATAGTGTGTGAGAACGGCTTATGTAAATCAATAACTCGCACACAGCACATTTCGCTTTGAAGTACATGTTTGGACTGCAAAAGAGTTGTTGATAAGAGTGCTGGGCACCCAAACCATCTACAGCATGCCTTGCTTTTTAGGGCCTTATCATATTCACACCCTGAATTGTAACAGTCCCCAGAGAGGACTTCACATGGGTGTTTATCCTTTCAGAAGTTATTTTTGAGGCTTTACTTGTCTACCTGCTGATGTATCCTCTCAGGTACAAAGTGTCATCAGCTCCCACGCAGCCCCTCATGGAAATGGAACCTAAACATAGAAGCTGTAATTGCCATGATTTAAAATGTGTGGCTGGACAAAGCGAAGTGGTAGAGCAGCCACCTTGCCCAGAACCAGTGGAAGCCAGGCTGGATGTGGTACTGGGCAACCTCATCTAGTTGAAGATGTCCCTGCTCATTGCAGGGGGGTTGGATTAGATGAGCTTTGAAGGTCCCTTCCAACGCAAACTGTTCAATGATTCTGTGATCCCTGCACCAGCTGCCCATGACAGGGATGCGCTGCCCCAGCGATGGATGCACCTATACCACTACATCAAACTTCCCTCAGCCCCACCTCGCCTGGCTTACTGCTTCCTACAAAGAGGACACCATTAAACAGGAATCTCACTTTATTCCTCCTGTCAAGAGTATGAACCTTCTCCAGCTGAGAAAGGTTTTGCAGAGCTGTAAACGTGGTGCTGGTTGACACACGTTTCTTTTGCTGAGGGACCTCTCCAGGAGATTGGTGCTTGCAAGAGCCATGGAAAAGCTGGCTTCTTGCCTCTATGCATGTGTAGCCTCAGCAACTTCATGAAGGACATGTCAGTGGACTGCATACATGGTGATTGGGGGCTGTGGCCATCGGGAGACTTAGCAAGGCTAATAACCTGCTAGGGCATCTCCAGTTTTGCTTTCTGAAGGACTGTTTCACTAGGGAAAGGCTTAAGAGCCTACAATCTCCTCCTGTTGTGTCTGCAGGCAGCTAATGCAAGCCAAGAGCACCATCTACCGTCATGCAGTGCTTGATTATCTGTTACTGGCAGGTCTGGAGTTCAATAAAGGGGCTGTTACTACAGTCAGGGTTCTTGACTGTTGCACTGAAAGTTGTTCAATAGCTTATTAGAGCTTACTGATAAGGAAACCTCTCAGAGGAATGGATTTCTCTATTCAGCACTTACACCATGTGTGAAACTCAGCATTTACAGGGAGACAGGAGCTCCTCCTAATTGCACGTGGTGCAATACCACAATAAAGTTAATTCCCAGGGTATGATAATGCACATTATGGACTGTGCAGCTAATTAAAAGAATCATAAACCAAAGCACTGGCTTTGGTAGAGGTGACACATTGGAACAGCAGCAAGAGGAACACGTTATCCTGCACCATGGCAGCTCCACACAAAAGACCTTTATAAAAATAGTGTATGAACCACATGGCCCCAGAGCTGGATCTGTCCTCTCCAGGCTGTGCAGAGCAACCTGCCCTCAGCCTCGCAGCAGAAGGACTTGCCTAGTGCAGATGCTTCTCTCCAAGTGTTTTCCAACAGATACCCCAATTTCCTGGAAACCCAACCTTTCTCCAGAGCATGGGAGAAGGATGAAGACAACAGGCTATGAGGTTGTGGGTGACCCTTTCTGCGGGTGCAGATAGTGGCCATCAGGATGGCTTTTCATCCCCCTGCCCAGCCACCCACACGAAGTGGGATCGGCTATCCCCACCAATCCCAACACCGAGGATGCTGCACAGGGACAAAATGACAGTAAGTGGAGTTGCACTGTGCAACCCCTGATAAGGAGCGAAACTTGAAATCCTTCCCTTCAAACCTATGAGTAATGGCTTTTGATTACTCTTGACAATTATTTCACTTGATATTTCTTATGTGGGTCTTTAAACCCTGTAACAGCCCTGGCTGAGAGCCCCTGCTGTGGCCACAGGAACAGAACCTAATCAAAGGAATAACTTATCCCTTTCTCAGCCATCATTAAACCCCATCTGTACCCCATTTCAGGCCACCCAGTAGAATCACAGAATTGTTTGGGTTGGAAGGGACCTTAAAGCTCATCCAGCTCCAACCCCTGCCACGGGCAGGGACACCTTCCACTAGAGCAGGTTGCTCCAAGCCCCTGTGTCCAACCTGGCCTTGAACACTGCCAGGGATGGGGCAGCCACAGCTTCTCTGGGCACCCTGTGCCAGCACCTCAGCACCCTCACAGGGAACAGCTTCTGCCCAAGAGCTCATCTCAATCTCCCCTCTGGCAGGTTAAAGCCATTCCCCTTGTCCTGTCCCTACAGGCCCTTGTCCGAAGCCCCTCTCCAGGTTTCTTGTAGGCCCTTTAGGCACTGGAGCTGCTCTAAGGTCTCCCCTTCAGGAGCCTTCTCTTCTCCAGCTGCCCCAGCCCAGCTCTCTCAGCCTGGCTCCAGAGCAGAGCTGCTCCAGCCCTCACAGCATCTCCATGGCCCTTCTCTGGACTTGTTCAAGCAGGTTTACATCCCACTTGTTTTGAGGGCCCCAGAAAATAACCTTCAGCACAGTCATGAGCATAAGGGTACTGATAAGAGGCATTCTGCATCTGGTAGAATGTTGCCATTTCGATTCAGTAGCATTTCATACCCACTTTCATTTTGTGTAACAAACAACCAAGGCACACATCAACTGGCCTCATTTTACAGGGAGGCTTTTAAACCCTTCCCTGCCAGATCAAGAAATGCATCATTTGCAGTCACATTTATCCAAAATGAAGTTATTTTGATGCACTGTGTCACAACAAAGGTGGAGCTGAATCCCAAACCTGAAGAAACACATTTATTTCCTTTTCTATTCTTTTCCACTTTGCAAATGGCCCAAGTTTCAGCAGTTCACAAAGCAGCTCTAAGTGCTGGGGCCAGGCTGCCACCACAGGCGTTTGCTTCCCAGCCCCATAAATCTCTCTCGATGGGGTCTCATTTTTCTTGCCGTTTCTCCCACATCCCCCATGGACACGGAGCAGTGGGGTGCATCATGGAGATGAACAGTGCCAGGGACAGGGCTGGGCTTACCAGCTCCATGTGATTTGTGACTGGTACCTGCAGCGTGATGAGGCACACCAGAAAGCAATCGATTCTCTTTTTATGCATTCTTAGAAAACAATTACCAGCAGGAGTGATGAATGCACTTCTAATTATATCCTGGCTGTCTCACCCCCTCCTAGTCATGAACTACTTTAATAAGTAAAGGGCATTCAGGAAAAAAATGGTTTCATTCAGTGACAATTAACTCAGTGTTTCCACACCTGGTTCTGGGGAGATGTTCACAGTATCCAGGGCAGATGCTGTGGACGGCTGAGTGGAGACCCAGCAGCTGGACTGAGCCCTCAAGATGTCTTCATGTTTTTGCACATGAGCTCTGTCACCACTCCATGTAGTGCTGTCATTCCCAGGCAGTATTTTGGGTGGTGTAGGATTTGGATGCGTGTTCTATCGCTTTCACTTGCAGAAGTAGCTCCTAGCTCAGAGACACTCACATACTATGATACAGGGGACCCTTTAAAGCAAACCACTTACCCATGTTCTATTTTGACCATAGTTTTTAAGAAAAGGGTGAAAACCCACCTTTCAGCTATTAACTTACTAGGCAAAACCTATTAACCAAGGACTGCCAGTGCAAGTAGAGGAAGCCTGATCAAGTGTCTGATTTGGAAGACATGTCTCTGCTTCATCAAGCCCTGTGGGTCTGTTAAACAGCTCCAGAGAGACCAGGAAAACATGCCTCTCTTTAGGAGATCACCAGTCCAGCTACCTGTCCCAGCTGCCAATCTGAAAGCAAACATCTCCACAACCAGCAGCAGGGATGGAACAGTTCAGTCCTTCCAAATTCCCGCAAAGATGTGCATCCACCTCATTTTAATTAGCCTTTGCTGGGCCTGTCCTTAGTTTCTCTCAGTTCTTCCTCTCATTTCATCTAAATCATTTGCATTACATAAAAGCACTGTGGTGCTCAGCTTGTTTTGCAAAGGCTGCACCATGAGACTGCCTTTCTCATGTGCAGCTATTGAATCAGCTTCCTATTGTCTCAAAGTACCTTTTCCCTTCTCCCTCCCAAAAGGCTTTGAGAGACATATAATACACTTTTTAAAATGGCTCATCATGGATGTATCACCTGAGGATCTATTTCTAACCAAGATTCACAGTGAATAAGCATTATCCTTGACAGAATTTTTCATGCATTAGATTGGAAGCAAGCATTGATCAATACAAGTTAAAATAACATTAAACTACATAAATACAGAGCTCAATTTTGTAATTATTTACAATACGTGACTATAAGCTTGAAAATAACATTTCTTACCTCATCGAGTGTGACCTTCTCCATGTGCCAAACACTGAGCAGCTTTTCCATGGGGGTTTCAGACTCCCCTGTGAATAGCAGGTCCTGGGAGAGGGCACAGTTTGGGTGCTAGAGAAGAAGTCATCATTTCTAACCTGGGAGTGCAGAAGAAAGGGCAGCTGCAGAGAATTGACATAATGCCCCAACCTTTGAGAAACCTGGGTGCACAAAATAAGTTTAAAATGGGTTAATATCTAGATTGCCAAATGCCAGCAAATAAATTGGGCATCTTCACATCTTCTTCTTACACCCCTCTGATTACAGCTCCGTGGTGGCTGAGGTTACAACCCCAGCTCTTTTTGCCATCACTGAGGCTGACTCGGTATAATTTTAAATCTACTCTCCCAAATCCATAGCACACTCTCTTTTATACTATAATTGAGACTTCTCTTTTCCTCTGTGGATTTATTTTTTCTTTAGTTGGCTCATGGCAATCAAACAGATCGCTTCATCTTCCCAGGAAAACTTCCACTTCATTAAAATCCTCCTCTTTTTTTCTTGTTCTTTTTGTAATTAATGTGAGTCACAGAATATTTTATATTTGGAATCATGTTATTTGTAGACAGTAGTCAAACGTGTTTGGTTAGCAGCCAGATGCTAAGCATATGCAGCAGAGGAGTGAGATGAAAGGATGTAGGTAAACAGGGAAGACACATGCTGATCGCTGACTGACCCCCCCACCCATCTCCATGCTGCTGTACTTGCTATAATAGATACTAGCCTGAAAGGTAAAGGAAAGACAAATTCAGATGGAAAGCAGAAGTAATTTGGAGGATAAATTTTTAATTAAAAAAGCAGTATGGGATAGCAAGTTTAGAAAGATTGCTCCTAAAAGCTTAAGGCTCTGTTTTCCTGCCCTCTATCTTTAGCTTTTTTATTGATATGGAATGAGGAAAGAGCTTTTTCTGGATGCATTGTAGGAAAGCACAATTCATGCTCTAAACATCTTTCTCATTTCCATCCAATATTACTGCTCTGCCGCTTTAAAGGTTGCAAAAAAATACAAATAGAGAAGAAAAAGGCTATCTACTTGCCAAATTATACGTTTCAAGCAGGGAGCATGCAGATCCAGAGCTGTAATAGCTTCTCATTATCTTGCAGGGGTAATTTAAATTAGTTCAACTCTTATTTATGAGTGTGACATTTATTTCTTTGTATTGCAGCCATTCTTAAATGCCTTAATGCGGGATCAATATCACTTTGCACAAAAAGCCCAGAACTGCACAACGTGCTACTCCCCAGAAAGCATTTGTTTTTGCTAGCCAGGGCTTTTTACTTGACCCACCTTCAGTGAAGAACTGAAGGATGGCGCCCTCCAAGGTGGTATTTGCTTTCTGGCTTATGGCTGTTTGCCTGTGTGCAGCTCCTCATGTCCAACAAGGCATTTTGCAGCAATACCACCAACTCACCACAGCATGTGTGGCCTTTTGCCTGGATGGAGATAAACAGGAGAAAGGGAGGATGTGAATGTTGCTGGGTACATCAGAACAGAGCACACGGAGAAAACGTGGAGCTGGAAAACTTGCTGTATATAATCTAAAATAACCCCTCTACCACACACACTACAAATTCACAATGTACATCTATGACAGTGATTATGCTATGAACCCTTTCTTTCCTTTATCTTGCTGTTTCAACAATCCAGCCTAGTAGATAAAGTCAGCCAAGAAGCATTTAAGGTGGTGCTCTCCAGGTTTCCTCTCTGGAGCACTGATGGCAGATGAATGTGCCGCTTTGCCAAGCAGCATCTGCCTGTGGTTTCAAAAGTTCAAGCTTTTGATTTGCTTTGTGTAGCCACAAATGGATGAGCTTAGTAAAATAAATTATGTGTATGCCATCAAGTGATAGAGGCACAGCATCTCAGCAGAGACATGGGGAAACAGTAAGTAATGGTTATAGAAGAATAATCTGAAATTTAGTCCTCCCTAAGGTATGTGGTGTTGGAGACCAGAAGCTGTGATGTGAGAGAGAGATCAACACTGGAAAATCTTTATAGAGGAATTTCTTAGATGACAGATCCCTCTGCAAGATGTCACGGTCAGAACTCTATGAGGTTTGGTGCAGCACTAATGTGGTTAGCTGGTATTTTTAATCACTGACATCTGTAAGGGCAGAGATAAAGTAACTGGGATCTGCCCACTTTGAAATAAAGAAGGGCTGGAGCTCCATCCAACTCTCCACTCACTTTCATAGGATGCAAAACTAAGTGAATATAAACACCACTATTCTCCTTATTTTTCTGGGTCATTTGCTTCTAATTTATTTCATGGCGAGATGTCCCCTGTGAAACGTTTTGGTCCAGATTCATGCTAAGAAAATATCATGAGCTTCAGGATGTCAGCAGTGAACTCAGGGCAGTTTGTAGCAGACGCTCAATTCAAGGCCTTTGCTATTAGCGAAATCTTGTAAATCCACTTCAATACTGAACAGACTATGTTCAACCCACCTGGAAGGAGGTTACACAGAGACGTGCTGGGGAGAGAAGTGCTGCTGACACCAGCTCCAGTTTTGCACATTGGCAGATGAGTTCCTGAATTCCAGGCTGGACCTGACTCCCAACAGCACTAGACATGACGGCAAGTATAGAGGTAGGAACAAGGCAATTGTGGCCTCATTAAAAAAGAATGAAATCAGAAATAATGTTGTCATGTTGCTCTCATGTACCCACAGATGACAACTTTAAAAATCCAGAATCTTTACAAACTTAAAGACTAGTATTATCCACCCTGGTCTCCTCTCCCAGTGCTATTTCCAGCTACGCTGATGGCAATTTCTCCGCAATTGCACATCTATGTCTGTCTGCAAGAATGGAGCTGCCTTTTCTGAAACTTTGGGGTAGATAGATCAAATGAGGGAGGTGAAAGCAGTACTTTAGTTAGATCTGACTTTAACAGATAAAATCAGAGCAGCTGCAGCCAAGTTAGGAGCAATGAACTGAAATCAGAGCAGCAAGTCCAGAAAGTGTCCCTAGAGGACATTTCACAGTGCCCTGATGCTACACCCCAGCATTAGCCTCAAAAGCCCTGCAGTAACATCCTTTCTGGCATAGGCAGAGGTATTAGAGATCCAAGTGAATGTTGTTAGCTAACACTGTCTGGTCTTAATATTCACCCTCATTCAGCAGCCTCAGAGGACAGCTGATAAAGCACATGATTAGGCACAACAAGCTGAATCTCAGAGATGAACAAGCCTGTTGATAAAGGACAAACAAGCGTTATATTTTAATGACACTAGGAACTAGCATATCACAATCTTGTTCTTTCTTCCCATAGCCCGTATTTCTGGGGAGGGAGGAAGGAGCTGCAGAACAGAGGGCTCTTTTGCACTGGAACATATGTTTGTGTCGCTGTCTGGCCGGTTGAAGTTCCTCATCAGAAAACTTCATTTGAATCCATGAGTAGCTGCAGAAGAATGGTTAACAGGGATGTGTGGCAGTGCTTTAAGCTTGAGGATGCCAATTTCATACAAGGTCTCTCCCTTAAAACTGCAAGGTATAGACAACAGAGGCCACTCACTGTCAAGATGAAAAACTGTATTAGCAATTCCTCCTCAACATTACTGCTAAACCACCTGAGGCATGTTTCACTATGCCTATTTCAGAAGGAGCAATCTCTGCAGTTTGAGTCCTGCGGCATAAAGCAAAGGCTGCTGGAAATGAACCAAACCTGCCAGCAAATATTTTTGTAACTATCACCTTGGTTTTCAGCTCCCATGTGGCATTCATTATTTACCCATAAAAATAACATCTATGGAAGCAAGGGAGCTCTGATGGAGCTCTTTGTCCTAGGAATCCAGATGGATTCACAGCTCAAGACAAGCTGTAAAGGACAGGAAGAAAGAGAAGAACTCTTGCTTTTGTGACTTCTGCCTGCATAAGCCTGAAAGAGAGGATGAGTAGGTGGAGGGAAGTTATTAGGCCCATTAACTAATCTGTCCAAACTACTTCTATCAGATGTATTTTTTACCCTCTCACCTACTCAACACACACAACTATGAAACGTGGCTGATAAAAGCTCCTGTCTCACCAGCCCATCTTGACAACAGGCAACCTTGACATCTTACAAGTAATTTAAAATCGTTTGGAGTCAAGATTGGGAGGGCTTAATTTATTTTTAGGTTACCCATTTAAAAGAAAACAACTGTGAATTTATTGTGTTCTGGGGAAAGGAAGCTATCCATTGCCAAGGTTAGGCTTCAGAAAACAACTCTGTAGCTGTATCCTAATGATATTTTTTAATAAGAACCAGACACTTCAAAGCTCAAGATAGAGCCCTTGTTTGAGCTAAAGCCCAGCAGCTATTGCTACCCAAAAATAATTAATTCCATTCACTTTCAGAGGGAACAGGTATCCCATCCCAATAACATTATGAAAAGTTCAGTGTATGCTTAGTTGTTCCCTACATAAAGGTAGCTTGTGATATTTTATTCCTATTTAAAGGAATCTCTAAAGACAGATATTAAGAAAGAAACCACACACAGTCTGAATGTGTCTTTGGGTACAGCAGCACCTAAAGTACAAGCTGCCTAAAGAAGAAGAGGCAAGTTTTGTGGGAAGGTATGATGCACCTCCTCCTGTTAGCCAAACACACAATGATATAAGCAAACCAGGAAACCAGAGACACACAAATTACAAACAAAGAGTGCCATGTGCCAAACCATGTACATCCATTTTTATAAACCCAAATGGATGCACGAATGTTGTTTTAATCCAACATGGTCCTTTTTTTACTTCTGGCAGAGAATCTGCTAAGCTTATTTACCACTGGATGCTTTAGCTCTGCTGCTTGCTCCTGGCAGAGCTGGGGTGTCTGGGACTTGCCCTTTAAAGCATTAATATTACTCTCTGATATGCTGATGGGTTGCAAAAAAGTATTCTGGTGAAGGCTAACTGCTATCTGCTCAGAATTTAAACGTGGGAATCAAATGCACAGTGGGATGCACCAGCCATAAGAATCAAGAGACAAATCTCCGAGGTCTTCCCTTCAAGATGCTGGGAACATTTTTCCACTCAGCCTTGAAAGAGTCAGGGTTGTTCCAAGTCATCCAAGTGAAGCTAAATTGTTGATCAGCATCCAGAGCAGACCTGCCTGGTTGAGGTTGCTAAAGAAAAATGGCTTTATTAGAGTCTGTCAAAGCATAAACCTGATCCCATGCTGAAGACACTGCTTCACTGTCTGTGATAAAGAACTTCTGTGTAATGATAGGTTCAACCCCAAGAGGAAGATAAATAGGCAGCAGAGCCTGTCTGGGTGCACTGGATGTGCCCTCATCAGGGAGCCACTGTGGAGGACATGGTAGCTTCAGCTCTCCAAGTAGCAACTCAACTGGGGTTTAACCTTCTGGGGACTTCTACAGCATGAATTCTCCTGGTATACATCAACCCCGTGTCTTACCCAACTTGCGCACAGCACCTCCAGGCTACTTCAGCTGATGGGAGAGGTATACCCACTGAGCCATCCTCACCCAGGTGATGTGGGCACTGCTCCAGGGAGATCAGAGCAAACGCTGCAGGATTCGACTGCAGTGTCCTCAGGAGCATGGCCAGCACCAAGTCAGGCTCCTGAGAATAAATGAGTGTGTCAGCCAGGAACCTCTTCACTTCAGAGGGGAAATGTAGGCAAAAAACCCTGGGAACACCACTGCCCTCTAGAGAGCAAGCTGAATTTCCAGAACTGCTGCTTTTTCCTTCCAGAAATTCCTCTCCTGAGTAGCTTTCCTACAATTAAATGAAGCATTTCAGGGCATGGGCAAGTACTGTCATAGAAACACATCAAGTTCTGCTATTTTGATTCATCAAGACCAAAAAATTAAAAGAACACAAATTTGGAGTTGAAAGAAATGCAAATAAAATTAACACAGCCTTGTCTTGCTGCTTCTGGCCATGGCAAGGTGAAAGCTGCAATGATAACCTTGTGCTTGTTTATCTACTGGGGTGTTTGAATGGTGTCCAGACAGAGGACATCAGATCTGTAGTCTTATCAGAGTAGGAATATCATTCAGACCATCCTTAATCCAATTCTGCAAAACTGAGAGGCAGGAATGTTATAAATGCCTGGTGTGTCCAACAAGCTGCATGATGTGTGTCTACGAAACCAAATCCAGAGCTTCAAACTGCAGTAACTGAAAGGTAACCATGTGTCACCCTGCACTATTGGTGCTTCAGCAGGGAGAACTTGTTAGTTTTGACAGGGAGGAATCATTCAGCCTGGCACTTCAGGACCCAAAGTGGTGTCAAGGATGGTGTCATACTCAAAGTACATCAGCATGGACAGATACAGCTGCCTGTTACCACCATCCCTTCTCCAAAGCAGACAGATACAAGACAGCTGTAAACCAGATGATCCTAACAGCCATGTTAGCATGGCATGGAGCACAACAGAATATGCCAGGCCTCTCAGTTTATTCCTACGTTGTTTATATGTGTTTGTAGTCTTTAAATCACAGGTCCCTCCCATACTAAATGATCCCAAACAGACACAACAATAAACTGCAATATGAGACAGAGATTGTGAGACAGAGCAGAAAATAGTACTGGTGAATCACAAATACTGAGACAAAATAAATGAATCAGTCCTAAATAGTCTAATTAATAAAGGTTAATTTATTTATCATCCTGGCTAACCTGATATCTCCAAACTCATCTGACAATGCAAAATGAACAGAGCACAAGAAGGGCAGCAATAATTGTAAAGTCTCAGTAAATGCATTTTCCAGAAGCTTCTTTTTCTGCTACATAAAAGGCATCCTGGATTTGTTAGTTCAGTGTGGTCAAGGTGCAGAGACATGTTCACTCACATCCTGATTGGCAGCAGCATAATTAAAAGGATGTTAACGGATTAAGTCTGAGTTAGAGACGGATCTTTCTTCCCTTTATCATGAAAGGCATCAGAGATGGTCACTGAGACCAGCTCTACCCATGCTTAAAACAATGCCTCTATCTTACCCAATGCAGTCTGCAGGGAGGAAGGCTTCACCACTTCCAGAAAATCAGGCTTGGGACACTTATGGGCTGAGAAATAATGATTTATTCAGCCTAACTACAAAGTCATCCCACTGTAACATGCTGCTACATTTTTACATCTGTATCTACTCCCCAGTGGAGCATAACTTTCAGCATCTGGATTAGTGAAAACGTCCCTGCACTTGCTGGCTCATAGTAATTGTAAACGCAGCTCCCTACAGAAGTGCCATGGACATGAGTCCTCCCGAAGGTACACCATCTCCTAACCCTCATGCCTTCTAAAACAAAGTCTTCCTTAAGACTCAAGACTTACAGGAGTTTCATGATTCACCAGCTGATGAGAGCACTACACTCCAGGCTGGCACTAGGCCTGCTGGGGGCAGCTGCAGGTGCTCCCACCAGTCCTAAGCTGTCCTACATGAACTTCATGTAACAGAAGTCATTGTCTAATACTTGAATAGCACAAAGAAAATCTAAGATCTGTGCTTTCTGCTGCACCATTCAAACACTTCAGCATGTGCTTAGTAAATTCACAGTTCCCACAAAGCCATTACCTGTTTTTAGTTCGGGAGCTTCACTAGGTTCTCCCCTTCCATCCTGGCTCTGTGGTATGCAAGTTGTAAGACTGATTTCTAACACATTTAAACAGGAAAATAGTTGCCTAGATCTACAAAGGCTGTTTCATGTTGCTGATTTATGAATTTGTTGGGGATATCCTGAAATCGACCTTTGGATACCCTTCAAATTCCACATACTCAGTAGCCTCTCCAAGAGGTACTTTTGCCTTCCATCAGGAAGAAAAGATGTAGCCCTCACCAAAAGGCTTCAATAGCAACCTACAAAACATTCTTGAAGTAGGGAGTGAAAGAAATCTAACGGGGGGGAGGGGTGGTGAAAAAGTAGAATCTGAGATTTTACAGCAGAGTTATGGTCATAAACCTACTAATTTCTTTTTCTTTTTAAGAGTCCTTCTGGATTACTGAGTCCTCTACACTGTAGGTGGCTGTGTTTCATTTCTAAAGGCGTAAGTGCCTGTCATTTCTGAGTAACTACCTGTAAGAAATGGTAGGAGAGCATGTCAGAATGCTCAGTTTCAGATGGGCATGTGCATTTTTCACTAGTTCTTTCCTTGACAATTCTGCAGATGTTAAGGAATTCTTCCCTCTCTCACACACAAAAAGAGACACTCAGGACTGTATTTTTCTGGTTTTAAAGAGGTAAGTGCAGGATTTGGAAATGAAGATAGCTTCCCACTCTGTCTGAGAGACCTGGGAGCTCTGATGTGTCACTGAAAAGAACAGCAGAGCAGTTCTGGGAGGTTTTAAAGGTCACAGATTAACTGAACTGTAATTGACTTTCAAGTATTGATCCATTATTATTAGTGTTTGTTTAAAAACCGAATGTTGTTTGATTTCAAGTTATTTTGCTGCTTTCAGAGGCTGGAAACCCTCAGTTTGACTCCACTAAATTTGGTCATTCCACCAAAACACAAAGCTTTTCAGAGCTTTTCTTCCAGCAATGCTCTCTTCTTCCCCTCACTCCAGACTTAACTTTTTCATACCCATCTGCCTGTGGAGACTTCGCTTAGCTCGAGAGCAGCTTCTACTTGGCTTCGACTTCATTATTGTGAGTACTACCCATTAGAAGACAATCCTGGTTGCAAGTTATGGATATGGCCAGCAAGACTCTTCAGAAGTAGCTGGACAGTGAAAATATCAGTCTTCTAACATGGTTAATTGAGGTGAAACAGCTTCTTTTTGTGCTTTGTGTTATATTGACCCATGAGAGGCAATCACGGGTTGTGGAAGGAGCCACCGGAAGGTCCCAGGCTTCCATCAGAAGAGCAGAAACCTTCACATTTCATTTCTACTGGTCCAGACGACTCTTGCTGACACCTTGAAAGGACACACCACAGCCTGAGTGCCCTGGTGGGTTAGTGAGAAACAATTTCCAATTGCTTATTCATTGACTATTGTAGGGCAAAGAGCTCCAGATGTTTCATTTGGTGAACATCATTTAATCATGTTTTTCAACTACCAAGAAATACAAAACCAGACAGCTTAAAAATAGTGTGTAACTCCATTATTACCAGACTTTCTTGGAACAGAATTGTGATTAGTAGACTCAGTTCTCATCTCAGCCCAAGGCTGACAAAAATCAATGTCATCTTAACCTTAATCTTATAAGAAATCCGTTCAGTTCACTGGACCCACTGAGGTTTGAATCTTTAGAAGGTTAAATTTTCATAACAAAAATATGGATATAAACTTCAGTTCCCTTTTTCAAAGCAGTGGTTTTCATACAAGCATATGGCTCTACCTGGAACTGAAAATATGGTCAAATGCTGCAGAAAAGCTACAAGCCACAGTGACTGACTAGGAAGTGTATGAAGCTTCTGGGACATTACTTAAATACAACCAGTTATTGAGTATAATGGGTACTAACAAGTGTAAGTCCTTAATGCAGGCTTTTGTTTGATTCTGCACAGTAGCTAGCACAAAAAGGTCCTGGACCTGAGGCACTACAGTAGCATAATAGAAACCATTTGGGTACTGACCATGTGGGACCAAACCCAAAACTAGAGCAAGAAGAGGTGATCTGCTGTGGAGGAAGGAACCATGCCGTCTTATGCTGAGGAAATGGCCCAAGAGCTGACCATGTTTCTGGGAACCAGACGGTGTTTTGATTTTTTTTTCCGCCATTTAAAGTTCCTCAGACCAGAAAGGGAAAAGGGAGAGAGGAGTAATGTGTACAGCAGGTTGGTGGGTAGTGATGTGGAGGGAGGAAAACACAGCAGCATTTCCCTAGCCTTGTGGAGTGTGAAGTAGAATGAAACAGCATTAGAGATGAAGCAAAGTGCTTGATACTCTTGGATATGAATATATATTCCTGCTATTGGATAGAAGCTTTTTTGTCTTCTGCTCCACTGAAGCCAACATGGGACCTGGCTGGTTTACTCCAGCCCTGGGGCAAGTCTGTCTCCTACACATCCATCCTGCATCCCTCTTCATACTACTGGTAACAAACATACAAGCCTATCAGTTCTCCTGCATGTTGCTCCACTCTACCTCTACCCACACTTCCCTCATGGAAAGAGTAAACTACTACTCTACTCCAACCCTTTTCCTTTAGAAAGAGTCCTACTTAAGTTGAAACGCTGAAGAGCAACAGCTCCACAAAGTGCAACAAGGAGGCCAAGAAGCTATTTAAGACTTTCCCGATACCTTCACCTTTTGGAGGAAATTAATAAGCTGTTAAGCCAGGCAGCAGCACAGAGTGACTTTTCAGAAGAGAAGAGCTCAGCAGCAGCTCTGCCTCACTCTGCCAGGCAGAGGCTCCCCTGGAGAGCTCGCTTGCTGGATGGATGGCAGGAGCCTTGGCAGAGCAGCTGTCAGGTCACTGACAGTCCCAGCATGAGTGCTCACTTGGGCTTGTGCCTTTCTTTCTCCATATGTGCCTATGCAGCTGTATGTGCACACACAGACAGACATACATTGATGAAATCTCAGTCAGTGCTGTGGAATGTGGGCTTTCAAACGTTGTATTCAGCAATTTTGCAGCAAAACGAAAAGCCATTTGCATGGCTAAGGCATGCCAAGTGCTTGTCACCTAAGTGGGTGCTATACAGGCACAGAGGTCACCTGCAGGATAGCAGATATTGCCATTCCTGGCCAATCTTAAACCTGAAAGAGCAGCCAAGGTAGACAGAGCTGTCAGAAGTTGCACCAAGACACCCCACACAGTCATCCAACCAAAGCATGGTGATCATGATCACCCGTTTCCCGATAAGAACCAGCTCATCCTCCAGATCATTTGGCTTCCGTTCCTGGGCTGGGGTAGCTCCTGCTGTCTCCCCTCAGCTAAGGGCTGTGGGGAGCAGATCTGATCTCCACAACAGCACCCCAAGCACCTATTCCCAACTGCAGAGACATTTGCCAGGCAGCAAAAGCACAGTGGGAGCTGCTTATTCAAAGGCAGGGAACGGCACCAATAAATCCAGGCAGAGCCTATCTGCTTGCTGGGAACACTGCAGAGAGTGACGAAACCTCTGATACAGCTTCTAATTGCAGCCTTTGCCCCTGGGAGCTGCAGGCTTTATTAATGCAATTATGATTTCGCCAAAGGCAGGGAATGTTTCTGATGACCTTGTAGGGGAACAGAGGCTTTTAGTCATCGTGGGAATTCACTTCCTCCCCTGGCAAATGGCACATAACCCGGTATGTTCCTGCTCCTGCAGATGCACCACCTTGTCATTTGACCAGAGCATACAAATTGCTGTTTGATGCCACCTCCCTCACCCCCACAAATCAAATCAAATGCAACAATTTTCAAGTTGGTCTTTTGGTAAAGGAAAAAAAATCAACCACAAGTAAAACTTAAAATTCTACAGGAAGCACACTTATATCTTGATGTACAACGAGTAGTAATAACCCTCGCAGTCCTGATTACAACCAGTGTTGAGCTCTAATTTAACTGTAAGTTGATGCCTCAGTTGATGCCCAAAGGCATTCAACGTGGAAGCTGCTCTCAAAACTATGCTTCCATGAATGGGAACTCGGTATCACGGCAAGAAGCTGCCATTAACAAGAGGGTGTTTGTGAGAACATGTCTTAATCATTCAAGACTGACATTTCAGACCACATGCTACAGACTTACAACCAAAGCGGGTTCTAACCTCAGAGCATCATCCACCCTTAGTCAAAAGGGCATTTCATAAGGTTACCATATGTGCTTCGTAAATAGAAATCCAGAAGAGGATTACCAGTTTTGTTTGGATTTTAAAAGACAAAAAATACCTCTTCTCCAGACATTATTCCCAGCACTTTATCCCCAGTGGCTTCAAAATTGCACTGATCATCGCCAAGCTTTGAGATTCCCATGTAATAGATCAGTCACAGAAAGAAGTAAAGACCATCCCACGACTGGACATCTCTATTTGACTGCTCAAGGCAGACAAGTGAGTGGAAAAGTGAGAACTGTTACTTTACATATAAATATACTGAAACCTGGAGGAGCTGGATGGCTTTGCCAGGCTCATTCAAGGAATTGTCAACACAATTATGGAATATCCTGGCATTGGACCTACCTTTTCTGATGCTGGCTGCAGTGTGCTGGTGGTGGCCCCAGGACAGCCTGTGTGCCAGCCATGAGGCCTTTGGCTGGGCTTCACTGCAAAACAAAGTAAAACATCCACCTTCAGCACTTTTCACCCCTGAACACCTTGCTGGGGGGTTTGGGGTCTTGTAAGCGAAGGACACATGCAAGATCTTTTTTTAAAGTACCTGCAAAAAGCCCTACAAGGTCATTTTGCAAAGGAGAGGATTGAGAATTAAGAAAACCAAATGAATGCAGGGGCATGAGGTGCAAGTTAGCAGGTTGCTTGCACCTCCCCTGAGGACCTACTTCTTGGTGCAACTGGCAGACAACACTGTGACAAGGCTCTGGGGAACCATGTGCCACCAGCTAAAGGCCCGGAGAACCAGAGACCCTCCCATAATGTGAGGGAATGAGACATGGACAGATGCTTTTAGTCAGATGAATCATCTTCAAGAAGCCTGAGGGACAGAGTTTTAAAAGACATTATAATGCATTAGTCAACCTTAAAGCAAAGGCTTCTGTAGACCTCAATATCTTAAAATAATTATGCCTTAGAGACTTGCCTGAGGTTGCACAGAATCTCTGACAGTGCAAGGAAACAACCATATTCATTATAGCCCCAGACCACCGAGCTGCTCCTCAGTACAACCACAAACACCCGTTAAGGAGCAAAGGGGGATTTGCATGAATTTTACTGTGCTTCTTGCAGCTCCTGGTAGCTTTCCATTTTGCATGATGCTATAGTTTAACCTCCTACTGTTAAGCATGAAAAACTGCCATAAAGCAACAGCTGGTGCTAGCAATATCTGCTCAGTCCTAACACCACCCAGCATGTACCAGTACTGAATATTGATGAAACTCAAACCTTATTACAGTGTAGTACAATATGTTCCTTGCCTATAGATGCCCTTTACAGAGTTTTCTCCTTATAAAGCAACCAAGATGCAAAATGAGGATCCAGGTCAGGTCCAGGTTCAAAAAACCCACTTGACCCAAGGTTTTAGGAGAGCCTCAGGGGTCTTGCTTAGTTCTAGGAAGAAGTGTTTCCTACTGCAGGAGTCTAACCCAAGTCAACCCAAAGCCTGGGGGATGTCAAGTCTTGATGTATCTCTCCGTGAGAACACACTTTGTTGCAGTCTGATATTTTGTCCTGAAGACAACGCAAATAACCACTTCAGACCAGCAAGTGTTTCCATGCACAGCAAATGTTGCTCTCTGTAGAATCCAAAGTGAAAATCGCCGTTTACAAAATTTAGTTTATTTTGATGCCTTTTTCAAGTTCAAACTTGAAAATACAAAATGTTATGAGCTATATCAGTCCACAAACAGGAGTACGAGTGTAAATGATAAGATAATGCTATTCCAGATACAGATAAGTTTTGAAGGAGTTTTACTTCTGGGAATTTAGTGAACTTAGAAGATCTATGCATTATTGATTCATCCTTTGGTAGTGGTCCAAATTACACAAAATCCACATTATTAACTTGTGTAGCTGATAAGACACATTATGAATTCACACATTCACCCCCTCAACCAAAGAAATCTAGAGAAACAGCAAAAGCAGTGCTGTGAATACTCTGGTGGTCTGCAAGTCAGTAGAAGATGATCTATAAAACAAGCTATGAGAGTCAGTAGCAGGGGAACATGCACACCTTCCAGCACCCATATACAGGCTGGTCCCTGATAGCTTGTAGTCGTCAGACAGCAACTAAGCAACCCTCTCCCACCTTACAGACCAGAAATAAGGAGGGAAGAGACCTCACAGGCCAGCCCTCTGCAATGGGGGAGAATCACCTTGACACAACCATATCTGAATTTCCTTCTCTTACACCATGCTTGTGATGAAGCTTTCACAGCACCCTGAGGCAAACGATGGAAGTGCCCAACAGTCTAAGGAGAGGAAACCTAAACCCATGACTTCTCCCACGAATAGTGGGCATGGAGAGCAATTTATTCCTTACCTCTTTGTCAAAACAGTTTTAAATCCTAATCCTTCTGACATATTTGCAGCTGAGACCTTCTGTTTGACCTCATTTGAAAATTTAGTAAGAACAATCTCTGTCTCATCCTTAAGATCATTAATGAAAATACTGATGGACAGTAAACCCAGGATAAATCTGTCCAGAACCTCTGCAAAACCTTCTGTTTTGAGAAGAAACAACTTTCTAGCATGGCTTTTCCAGCCAGTTTTGTAACCACCGAATGAAAATTCTCTTCTAATGAGGTTTCCCTACCTCGAGTATGAACATTAATTGGTGAAAAATCAAAAGCTTTATTAATGTCAAGTTATACGATATCCACCACTTTTCCACTGACCATAAAACTGGATTATACTGTCACAGGAGAAAAACTCTTCAGTGTTTTGAAAGCCATTTGTTCTTGACAAAGCCCATGGGATGCTGCTGACTTCCTCATTATGTGTGAACAGTTGCATTATTTGTTCTAGTGTTTTCCTGGCAGATAACATCAAACTGCTGGTCTGCACATGGAGCTTCCTTAGCCCCATTTGAAAGAGAATTATTTCATCTTTGCCAGGGGGCATCACCCGTTCTTCATAAGGCCTCAAAACCAGGGAACAGCTCTGAGTTTGCTCCAGGCTTTTCTCTGTATCTCATACAGTGATTTCGCACTGCACGTCGCTGATTTGAGAACAACAATCCACATGTTTTCTTGCTTTCTTCTGTGTTGGCTGCCTGGTGGCAGCTGCATGTTTTAGTTGAAGCTGAAGGATTTCAACATGAAACTCTAATGTGCTGGGCATTGCTCACCCACAGCCTTCCCTCTCCACTGAGGACCAGGCTAACACTTCCCCATCTTCCTCTTGTGTCTAGTGTCTCATCCTCTGTATCCTTTCTAGCTCCCTCATCATTCTGTACCTTGGTCATTTTGTTCTGTCCTCCCAGGCTCACACACTGGTCTTTTGTATTCCTCCTTAGTGACCCAGTTTCCATGGTCTGAACTGGCCTGCTTTGCATTTGTGGTGACTGAAGGCATCGTGACTTAGCACTAATAAACAAAGCCCATTAGATGCACAGACAAAGCACACCAGAAAGATGTGGGCCACCATTAGCCCTGTCCAGCACATTTGATTTCTCTCTGCATACTGATCCGAGAGACTTTTGCCTGCAAAAAATAGTAAAAAGCCACTTCTCTGGAATGCAATTAGAAATTATTTGCACTAATGTCTGTCAGAACTGGCCTATGACTCAGGATTTTAGACATTCAGTCTACAAAGAAAAAACTCTCTTCCTTAGATGAAGGAATCACATGCAAAGCTGATGAGATGGCAGAGGGAATTCTGCCAGGCCCTGGGCAGAAAGCTGCAAGAAGCAAAGGGCAAGAAGCTGGTCTGAACTCCTGCACATCACTCATTCCCCCTATGATCTACTGCTGCCTCCAGCAAGATGAGAGACACAGTAAGGAATCAGGGAGACTATACTGAGCAGCCCCATGGGCAAAAATCCTATGTCAGTGGTTTGCCTGGTGTCAGGATTTGAATGTGCAAATCAGATGTTAAGGGAGGAAACTAAAAGACTCAATAGATTTCTCATGATGATCCTTACAGGCAATTTTTCCAGGCACAGGAGACTGCTTAGGAGAGGCCACAAAGATGCTTGTCAAGAGGGTAGACTGATATCAGGGAGGAATGCACTTGAAGAGTGAAGACAACAGCTTTGCTGGCACATGGGTGCTGTGACAGGGATGGGGAGCAGCAGGGGTGGAGGCAGACAAGACACAGTCACAGCAAATTGGTAAAAACAAGGTTCCCAGAGATGATTTAACTGAGCACAGTGGAGCAGGACTGCATTTGCTGAGGCAAGGAGAGGGCAGTAGCAGGGAAGAAGTCACATTCCCAAGTTTCTGGTAAGTCTGGTTTACATAGTTGTGTGTAGGGGTCCATCTGAATGAAATAAATCTTGGTGAGGGGAAGAAAACAGGATTCAGGGCACTTTTCCACGTTTTCTATTACTCTGGAAGCCCACTAAGAAATTTGGGTTAGCTTAAGGGTATCCACAAATCTGCCTATGCACAAACCTGCAATCATTTGGTCAAGCTCGAGACCCACTGTGGCTGTGAAAGTCTTTAATACCCCTCCACACATACGGGCTGCACATACCTGCTAGCACCAGAAGAAACACATGAGCACTAGGCAAGTCAAGTGGCACAGACACCCTACCTGCATAGATGGATCAGAAGGGCTGAATTATAGAAATGTTAGGCAGAAAAGCCTGCAAAATTTAGAAGTAGCTTCAACATCAGACCCAGAAGGAAATCTGAGTCAAAGACAGCCACAGGAGCTGGCCTGAATGATAATCATGGTACTGGCAGCAGATCAAGGAGGGATGAAGGGGAGCGTATGGGAAAGCGACTGAGGCCTCAGCCATGCAGAGATTGAGCTGATGGTTGCATCTCCAGAGGACATTGAAGAGACAGGCTGAGATTTCCATATGGACAGAAGGAGACAGGACTGATCAGAGTCACCAGCACAGACTCAGGAGCTATTTATTTGCAGAAGAGAATGTTCCCAGGTAAGAACCAAGGAGACAAACATGCGAGTCAGAGGGGGGCGTCATTGCTGCAGACAGTCAGAGCAGGCAACACCACATAGCAGCACTGGCCACAAGTCTGGCTGTTGTCAAACAACCCAAGCCATAAACTAGAGCCTGGCATGACCACATCACTCCACCAACAGCAAGTAACAAGTCCCTGTAGTCTTAGAGCAGACGTGCATAATGTCACAAAGCAATTCAGGAAAGAAAGATGTGGGGAAAGATGCCACTGGAGTGGCTGAGCTAGACAGAGTAACACGAGGAAACAATACTTTGGTGAAAAATACAACTGATCATCTTTCTTACTGCTGTAGAAGCAAAGCTTAGAATAGGTGTTTGGACAGTAACAAAGGGTGCAGCTGATAAACAGGTAGCATGAGAAAAAACCCTATTTGGTTGCTTTGGGTTTGACACGTTACAGAAGCAGGTTGCAACTTGCATTATGCTTCTTGGCCAAACTATTCCTCAATGAAACTAAACAGAAAGACAAACGCAGCTGAATTCACTAAGTGCATCAATGCAAGCCAGTGAGAACGCATTGCCTCTGGTGGTCCCCAGCAGCACTCTTGGGGTACAGAGACACAAGCATCACTGGGTGAGAGCACACAGTTCATCACCCATCTACACCAAGTTGGGACCAATCCCACACCACCCCCATGGTGGGCACATGGGCAAAACTCAGGAGCTGCCACAAACGGAGGTTTTAAGGACCCAGGCACACTGGCAGTGGTTCAGCTGCTGCTGGACCCAGCCTGTGTGTTGGAAGCTGAGGGGATCTCCATATTCATGGGCATCTCAGTGCACCCTTTGGCTCGCAGCATGTTTGCATAGCAAACACACAGCAGTGGGAATTCCTGACTAAATTATTTAGCATCTCTCAGTCCAGTACTAACTGTTACTGAATCACTCTGAGGAGAAATCTTCCTTTGACTTCAGAAGAGTCTACATCAAACCTCAGTAATGCTTTTATTTCTAGATGGAGAGGCTCTGAAATGAAAACTGAAAACACAGGTTGACATGCAAGTCCTGGCTCTTTTTGTATTTTCTATAGTATCTGCTTTCAATTGGAATAACCCAGGGCTTGGCTTAAGAAGAAAGAAGGATCCCTTTGGCAAATATTTGTTCACTCATTGTAAAATACCAGATTTTCTAAGAACTGCCCACATTTTTCAGGACCCTGATCAAAGGAATCATTATTAATGAAGAAAATAATTTGACAGAATATGTTCAGAAAAAAAACAATTTTCCCCCTAACAAGACTCTCAGTGATCAGGAACTCAGCATCAAAAATGCCCACACAGCCCCCCCACCATGCACAAAGCATCATAACTGGAGGGGAAAGGGCTGTAGGACAGAAACCCCACAGCTGCTCTCCAGTGCCTACACAGCCAGGGTGACCACATACCATAGAATCATAGACTAACAGACTAGTTTGTGTTGGAAGGGACCCTAAAGCTCATCCTGCTCCAACCCCCTGCCACAGGCAGGGACACCTTCCACTAGAGCGGGTTGCTCCAAGCCCCTGTGTCCAACCTGGCCTTGAACACTGCCAGGGATGGGGCAGCCACAGCTTCTCTGGGCACCCTGTGCCAGTGCCTCAGCACCCTCACAGGGAAGAGCTTCTGCTTCAGAGCTCATCTCAATCTCCCATTTGAGTTTGAACCCACTGCCCCTTGTAGTCCTACCACTACAAATCCCTGATGAAGCAGGCCATAAGCTTTGTACCAAGCTTGCAAACCCTCAGGACTGAAATAGAGACAACAGGATGCAGCAGAGGCATGAAGGTGCAGGGGGATAAGAGCTGAGGCTGGCACTGAGGACACCACAAACAACTCGCTAACAGTAATTTAAACAAATGCAGACCTGTAGCTGGGCTAAGTTGGTTTTAGGTACAACTTAACACAGAAGCAGCATCTAATACATGAAGGGGCCACTGCATATGATAAGTTTAGACATACCACAGCTGCAGACCATGAAGAAGCAATGGTGTAAAAGCTTCTTTGCTCAGTAAAGAAAGAGCAAAGTTGTCAAGGTGTGTTGGAAATATAAAGAAATTACTCTAGAGCAAGCAAAGCAAAATCACCACCAAAACCATCATATTCTTGTCAAAGGACCCAGATGCTGACAACTTACTGTAACATCCACTGTTACTTCCAGAATGAAACCACCAACCTTAAGAACCAGGGGACCAAGGCAAGGATGAACATAACTCCCAAAACAGGGGTAGAAGCCAAGTCCATGTATAGATATTTTAAACACATTATTCCTTTTTATGTAACAACCTATCTTGTCTAATAATTATTAAGCTATTAGGATACTGTATTAGGACATTGTACTGTATTAGGACATTGTACTGTATTATGTAGGATGCTAGTATTAGGATACTAGCAATATGTTCTTGCCATGCACACGAGTTTGCTTCCTCTTTGCCCATAAGGATTTTGAGCACAACATGAGCTGCATCCACTTCTGAGTGAAAAGGGGTTAGCACAAGGTGCCATTTATGTCTTGGTTAATGGGATTTGGTGACTACTTTCCCTCTGATTGGGTTTTCCTATGCAGGGACTCTCCCAGCTGCAGCCGATGGTGCTCACTCCCCATCTGCTCTCCCTGGAGACCTCCGCACAGACACTGTGAGAAACCCTCCGTCATCTACTGAAGCCACAACCTCATTTTCTGTTACACCCGATGGCACAAAGCCGCCGCGAGAGCCCCGTAGTGATGTCTCAGTGAACAGTGTCCCCTGTCCCACAGCACCATCTCGTGGGAGACTGCAGCTTGAAAACACGCACCAGCAAAACCGACTTGGATTAAATCCACATCCAAGAGTCCTGTCGCTCTTCCTACAGCTTCAAACCCCTGCAAGAAGCTGCTAAGGCACAGGAGGAGCAGCACTGCAGCTTTGCAGGGCTTGTGTTGCCTCCTGAGTGCAGCTAAGCCAGCAAGGAGCCACGGGGAACACTCACCACAGCACAGCACCACCATGTCTTTGTCTTCCCAAGAGGAAGCAAAGGATCCTGCATCACACTGCACGAGTCAGCAGGTCATGGAGGGGATCCTGCCCCTCTGCTGCGCTCTGGTGAGACCCCCACTGCAGCCCTGATCCAGCTCTGGGGAACAGCACAAGAGGGACGTGGAGCTGCTGGAGCGAGGCCAGAGGAGGCCCCGGAGCTGCTGCGAGGGCTGGAGCAGCTCTGCTCTGGAGCCAGGCTGAGAGAGCTGGGCTGGGGCAGCTGGAGAAGAGAAGGCTCCTGAAGGGGACACCTTAGAGCAGCTCCAGTGCCTAAAGGGGCTCCAGGAGACCTGGAGAGGGGCTTTGGACAAGGGCTTGTAGGGACAGGACAAGGGGGAATTCTCTGATTCAATGCACTGGGAAGGGTCAAGGCTCAGAGAAGAAGTGCAGCAACTATTTAGCCCACCTCTGAAGTGTCCTATTCCAATTCTGTCTTTCACAGAAGACCTTCAGGTGCTGCCTGCTCAGCTCAGGACACAACCAGTGGGGGGAAGAGCCCATGCAAGCCCCCATACCATGTGGTCACAACAGTTGGCAAAGCCTCCAACTCCTCAGCCTGCAACTGCCTTCCTCAAGCTGAGAAGTCTCCCCAGGCAAAGCCATAAAGAGGTTTCAGAAAACCTCTCTTTTGGCAGTCAGATCTTACAGTGGACCCAAAAGTGTACATCTCCAGAGTGTACAATAGAAGTCTAGAGCTGAAAACGTTTTCATCATTTCAGAAAGTGTTTATATTTGTGGTTCCATGTTTGAGGGTCATAATTGAAGTGGACAGCTATTGCTTGAGTGATTTCCCTCATATTTGTAATATCTCCCTCAGCAGGACTGTGAACATTAAGGAAGAGAAGAACCAGACCTGGCAGATGCAGGCACGGCTCCTGCCCAGAGACTGTTCTAGGACCCATCGTCTCTCCTGAGATTTCCTGGGGAGCACGTTGGAGGGTGGAATTACCACCTCTCAGAGAAACAAAATGTTGAACCCAGGTTTTTTAATTACATTTGATTTAATTTCTGCAAGGTTTATTAAAAAAAACCCAAACCATGATTTCTCCTTAGAAGCCTGCCTGCTGCTGCTTTGCTGGGATACAGGGAAAACCAGAGGAAACCAAGCTTGGGTGACCATGATGGGTCCCATTATGGGGCATGGAGGCACCCAGTGCTTTTCACCTTCCAGAAACTCATCCTCTGAGGCTATTTCAATAGCAGTGTTTATCCTGATGGGCATCTACACCAATTCCCCTCCCCATAGAAACATCTTCAGGTGCCTTTTTAATAACAAGATCACCCTTCTTAGCCAGCACTGAGTGAGAAAAACGTAGGAGCAGCAAACAGCTGCTCTCTGCTACAAACACTTGACATAAAGCATATCAAATCAGCTCTACAACACAGTAGCTAACGCCTCACACCTACACAGCCCAGCAGCGCATCACCCTTGGCCACATGCTGGGAATTCTGTTTGCTGAGCAGCAGTCTGCACCCAAAGGCAGGAGATCCAGATGTTTGGCCACATCTTCCACACACACCCCAAAACTAGAATTCAGCCCCCATCTTGCAACCACAGGAGCTCAGTGCTTCCAATTTCTTTAGATACAAGCCCCAAAGGGTTATTAATGTGCTCGATTGATAGCAGCACATTGGAAATGTCGTGTGTCAGGCACCCATTAAGCTTTCAGGTATCCTGTTGAGCTAACATCCAGGCTAATTTACTTCTCCAAATGGAGCGAGATCCTGGTGACGGCGAAAGCAGTGTGCACGGTGGTCCCACAGCCAGTACGAGACACTGGCAGCAGAGCAACACCTCTGTCTGCCCACTTAGACCTCTGAAGAGGGTGCCAGCAGACAGAGGATTTCACAGTGGTTTTGCCCCTCCTCGCCTTCTTCAATAGATGCTCTTTGCATCTAGTGATGCAAACAGTCTTTGGTGGTTTGCATCTAGTGATGCAAAGAGTCTCTGTGAGTCTGCAGTGACTCACAACCACTGCAAGCCCAGCCCTGTGGAGCTCAGCAGGGTAGAAGCCAAGGTTCACCCAGCTGCTTTATCCATCCTCTGAATAAACCTGCCCTTGCATTAAAGTTCTGTTATTTCATGTCCTGGAGCCTGTTTTGTACAGATTTTCTTGTTAGCCAGGAGCATTCTGTGCTCTCTCCCACCCAGGGAAGGCTGAGCTGCAAGCTTAAGCCTCCCAAAACATCCCAAGAGTCCACACTCATGGGCTTTCTCCAACATTTAATAACCTGCTTATCAACCCATCAGGTGCCCAAGTGCTTTCACACCTCAGACTCAGAGTACAATCAAGCCTGTCTCATGCTTTGTTTTTGGGAAAGTGGCCAAGTGGCAAAGGCTGAAAAGATTTGCTATTGGCATCCACACTTCGGGGAATTCAAGCAGCTTCAATCACATTTCAAAGCCTGCTGCTATCAGGTGGGAGACTAAAATGTCTACCTAGACTGTAGGACTTGCTTGGAGTTTTATAGCAGAGGCAGGGTTAGAGCTCAGACCCTCTATTTCAGAAGTACAAGCTCTCAGCAATTAAACTGAAAGAGGTTTTCCATTAATGAGCAATAATTAGAGCTCAGAGCCAAGCAACTCCAATTCCATCTGAAGGTGGTAGCTGTGCTCTTGTGCACTGGCCAGCTCACTACAGGGGCTGTATTTGCCATCCTCATGCAGACAGCACTGAAGGCACCTTATGTCATACTCTCCTCTGCCACCGCCACAGTGCACAGAGAGTGACAGTGGGCAGGATAGAGCTACATAGCTGAGACAGCCAGTCCAGGGTTTAAGCTATAAGCGAACTGGGAATCTACCTTATATTAAGTATTTCTTTCTTATTCAATATGATTCTTTTTCACAGCATCCACTGCTTAAAAGCTGGTTTCATTTTACAGATGCTGCATGCTCTGAGGGCTTTACAATGCCTAAAGCTTAAAGAGCCACAACATTTTGTTCAAGCTCTCAAGAATAAGCAATGCCTGTGTAGGTTTTGCTTCTGAAGAGGCATTCCTCTACAGAAATCCCAACTCCCCTCTTTAATACTGACCTGACACAAAGCTGCTGAGCTTGAAAGATGGAAGCTGAGAGCATGGATCAAAGAGGAGCAGCCACAGAGGCAACAGCATCCTAGCACTGCTCCAATAGAGCTGCAGGACCCACCTGCTACAGAGCAAAAGGACAAGAGGCACAACTCAAATTGCTAAAGATGGAGCCTTCCTCATACTCTGAAGGCACTTTTGGACACAGAGACTGTTCAAAACTTGAATTCAGAGGGATTTTGTAAGTGGGTCATTGGCTTTTGGCTGAACTAAATACCCTTGAACTTTGAAGGCTGGGTCTCTGCACCAGCTCCCCTCTGGATTTTGCAGCCTGAGCTCCACTCCACTAATTAGAAGTAGTCTTTAAGCAGCACATAAAACAGATTTGGAAGATGAGGAGGAAATGGTAAATGTAGGGCATAGGGATGGAGTGGTGAAAGGCTCCCTCACCTGATCAAAGAGCTTCTTGTACTGCATTTGAAACTTAAAAAGTTGTTAGCTTGATATTCACACATAGCCTTCTTCCTCACATATGGACAGCCCCACTCCTCTTCCTCACAGCAACCTGCTACCCCAGACTTCACTCCCAGCCCTCCTCCCTTCCCACAAGAGGACAAAAAGTTTCATCATTAAGCCTGACCAGCAAACCACTTCGCACAGAAAGGTGGGAGCAACCAACCAGCATGAACACAACAGGCCCTGGGCACAGAAGAATATGCAGAACCATTTACTCCTTTTTCCAAACCCTTAGAATTTGTATCCAGACTTTCC
>NW_009915067.1:0-1475 GCF_000696875.1 Nestor notabilis | reverse complement strand
AGCAAGACTTCCCCTACAGAAAGGTCATCCTAAGCAGGATTTCTGGCCAGCCATGGTAACGGCAAGCCAAAACAACCAGGGTGAGTTGCCCAAAGATACACATATAAACAATCATAGAATCTGCTAGATTGGAAAAGACCTTTAAGATCATCAAGTCCAACCATTCCCAAGCACTGCCAGATGTGAGAGAAAACCAAGATGTTTTCAGCAAGAAGAAATACTTGATGCAGGAACTGCAACTCTGATTATTCCTTGTCCTGAAACCTTGTATTTCAGATCAAGGTTCATGACAAAGTGGGGTTTATCTTTCCCGCATCTCTTACATGGCCTTATGGAAATTACAGTTTGGGCTCACAGCTCCCACTGCAGGCTGGGCGGGCCCGAGGCTGCAACACACAAACGCACCCACTTGCCCTCTGACAATGCTGCAGGGGGCACAGGGAGGAAAGCGCAGCCTGGGCTCGGGAGGGGAAAGGGTGAGAAAGCAGCAAATAACACAGAGTTCCTGCAAATGCGTTTCCGTGTGGAAATGTTCATCTTTAAAACGAAGGGGTTTGAAAACACCCCCCAGGAAAACTCCAGGACAAGAATGGTCATTTTTCCCCCTTGTGCTCCCGCCACAACAGCCCTGAACGAGGAAGCTTCACATCACCTCGAAGATTGCAGCAACCACTTGCAAGAACACGGGCTGTTCTTCCAACCACAGATTGGCAACGCAGACTTGGTATAGGTCTGAAGCTTCAGGAAACAAGGCGGCCAGCCAGAACCAAAAAGCTGCTTCAGCAAAAGCCTTGGGGATGAAGTCCCTGAGCTGACACAAACCTGCCTGCAGCAGCTCTCCAGCCCTCACTCCTTGCCATCCTCATGTTAGTAAACAAGGTGCAAAGCTCATAGGAAAATTCCAAAGCAGATCAAAATATAACCCCCTTTGTCCATAATATTTCACCACTGCTCACACCCAGTCCTATCCCAGCTTCTGCTATTTCACTTGCTTTCCTCCAAAGCAGAGGCATGTCACAACCCAGAGAGGGAAAAAAAAGACAAACCAAAACCCAATTGTTTTCGTAAAAAAGATCCAAAAGGGATCACAGAACAATTTGTGTTGGAAGGGACTTTAAAGCTCATCCAGCTCCAAGCCCCTACCACGAGTAGACTGCCCCGGGCAGGGACACCTTCCACTAGAGCAGTTTGCTCCAAGCCCCTGTGTCCAACCTGGCCTTGAACACTGCCAGGGATGGGGCAGCCACAGCTTCTCTGGGCACCCTGCGCCAGAGCCTCAGCACCCTCACAGGGAAGGCTTTTTTCCTAATATTAAATTAAAGTAAATCCTGTTTCCACTCGTTACATTTGTGTGTCTTGAAAAGGTTTCTGGAACTGAAAAAACACATCTGATATTTCAGGCAAACAACAGCCTCATAAAGTGCTCCGTGGCCAGTGCAGGGATCTGCACAGCACAGCAGAGCACAGCACAACAT
>NW_009915066.1:46670-81635 GCF_000696875.1 Nestor notabilis | reverse complement strand
GCTGATAGAACTGGAATCAGGGCTCTCCAGGGTGCGATGGAGGGTTTTCCATCTAGTGCAGTCCCAAAGGGTACAATGTTGGCTTTCCATCCAAACCACTGCTCCTCCCATGTCCCAGGGTTGAAGTCATCCTCCCAGCCTGGCTCTGTTAACTCTGTCCCTCTCTGTTCCCTTTTGCTCAGGTGCACGAGGAAGGAGCGGTGTGAGCGCTCCAGCGAGCCTCGGAGATTCGCCTCGGAAATGAAGCAGTGTGTCCGGCTCACCGTGCATCCCAACAACATCTCCGTCTCCCAGTACAACGTATTGGTGAGGAACATTAATCCTTGCACACACACCCCCAGGTTTAATCTGCCCATGCGCAGAGCCAGGTATGTGCCACCTGGATTCAGCATGAGTGGGGAGGACTGGCAGCTGATGCAAGAGGTTCTCCAGACTCCATTAACTTCCTCATCAACTGTCACAAAGGAAGAGTTGCCATGGGAGGACATTTTGGCCTTGGTTATCCCTTGTCTAGAAGTGTGGAAAGAGGCTTTCCTGTTTGCTTTGAGTAGATGAGGGCTCGTCTGAAGGAACTCTGTGCCCTGCAAGTGTTACATGCACCCAGAGTAGTTGATTTCTTCCCTGGGAGAGGGATTTGGTTATGGCTGGGCATGGACTTTAGGCAAGGAACATTATCATGGTTAGAAATTACCTTCTAGAAGAAGGGCAAGTGAGGAAGACCATGAGTTATTTCAGTAAACTCCAAGTTCCCATCATCTTGGGTGGAAATATCTCCTTCTTAAGCCACCAAGAATTCCACCCTGCTCCAGCTCCAGCACAAAGTATGCAGAGCAGAGAGGCAGGATGCTACACAGAGGAACCTGATGCTGCCAAGGTTCATGCTGTCTCTTGTGATCTTTCTCAGCACAAGGTTTAAGCTTTATGGCCTTGGGCTACTCAAATTAGCATCCAACGAAGCCACATAGTGAATGCTGGCAGAGCATTAGATAATCCTGATCTTTTTCTGGGCTTTAGATGAGAAATGTCTGTTGGAGATGTAACCACCTTGTGGTTTCTCTCCTCACTCACAACAGCAGCACATTGTGTGGTGAGATCCCAACGCTGTCTGAGAAGAAGGCAGAGACCCATTTCATTCAGGTTACTAGGGCTCTATCTTCTTGACTATGCTAGTTTGGGCTGAAAGTAAGTTGATAACCCAGCCCCCAAAAGCTCTGTTTCTGTACAAGTTGGTCACTAGCCCCACACCCTGAAAGCTCTCCATGGAATTGTTCAAGGTGTGGCTGCCAGACATGTTCCAGGTGACAGGATATGGAATGCCAGGGTTTCTCCAGTGATAATGAAATGAGCCTTTCAAAGCCTGCATGTCCAATCACTGCTGTTTTGTTTCAGCCTCCTAACTTTGCTGTGACTTTACTTTCCCAGGCTTCAAACAAAACTGATCTGAGACATCTTAAGTTCTTTGTTCTTCTGGGAGTTCAAGGTTCCTTTTTCTTATTCTTTCAGTAGTCGTTGAATTCTTTCATGTTGGAATAAATCCTGGGGGACTTGCTGACTCAGGGTGATTGGAGACAATAACAGCATAAAAGACCTTTACCTGTAGGTTACTCCCAGGGCAAGTCTACCCAGAGCTGCTGTGATCAGAAGTTTCCATCATCTGACTGTTGCCCAATAATCTGCATGAATATTTCAATGGGAGTCTCAGCCCAGTCCCAGATTGGTGACCAAGCTCAACCACATCTACAGATGGTCTCTTGGCAAACCTCGTCATCAGGGATTGTAGCGATAGGACAAGGGGTGATGGGTTCAAACTGAAACAGGGGAAGTTCAGGTTGGATATAAGGGAGAAGCTCTTCCCTGTGAGGGTGCTGAGGCTCTGGCACAGGGTGACCAGAGAAGTGGTAAATGCTCCATCCCTGGCAGTGTTCAAGGCCAGGTTGGACAGAGCCTTGGGTGACATGGTCTAGTGTGAGGTGCCCCTGCCCATGGCAGGGGGTTGGAATTGGATGATCTGAAGGTCCTTTCCAACCTTAACTATCCTATGATTCTATGAAACCAGAAGAGGAGCATCAACGAATGAATGGCTGGTGGTGTCCTTACTGATTCTCACTTGGGTTTTAGCAAAGGGTCAACGATACTAAGTTCTTGCCCACAGATGTAGAGAAGGTATCCATATGGCCATATCCTCACTGCAGCAGCTGCAGAGCCGGCTTGTGGCATGTAGGGCTTCTTGTCTGTTCAGTGTGTGCACTGGCTTACGACTTTTGTGGTCTATCCATTGGTGTCATGTTCTGCAAGGCACAGCTTCATTCTGCATCATCCATGTTCAGGGAGAGATTTGTTAAACAGAATAGTCTTACTTTCTCCATTGCCAGCAGGGTATTAATGAGCAGGGAGAATGGATTTAGCCTGAGTGTTCAATCCATCCAAATAACCAAAGCTTTTTCCTACTGCCCATAGAAGACAAAAAACCTCACCTTTCCCATAGCCATTCCCATTGCCTAAAAATAAACATACTCTCACAAAGGCTTTAATGTCAGCCAGGACTGAGGCCTGTATGCTCAGCCTTCCCTCTGAGGGCACCTAGTGTGAAGAAGCTCCAAACTTTCTCTAAGTGAGGGAAACAATGTGGGGGAGCAGTAAGCATTGTGTGATGTTATCATCCTCTCCTGCTTTTTCACCTGGACTGACCTCCTCTGTTCTTTGTGCTGGTAGAAACAACACTTCAGCATGCATTTGTGTCTCCTTTCAGTGGCCTTCACCTCAGCTGGGGCCTCAGCTATCTCCTGGAGGAGGCAAGTGTGGAGAGCACCTGCATCTGTGCCTTTGCCAAGTGGTTGCTCTAGTGTTTGGTCACAACAGCACTAAATCTATACTAACTCTTAAGTCTTCAACAGGTTCTAGAAGTACCCTGGGATGCCTCTCTGTGTTCAGACATGATCTGCTGGGTTGGGCAGGACCCTCAGTGATGGAAAGCCATGGTGCAGAACCTGGGGAGTTAGTAGCATGAGTGCCCTTCTCCCTGATAGAAACCAGCCATGAGATTCCTTTTTCACGAGCAATGACATAGCGATGCCAGTGGGTGCTGTGAACTCCAAACCATGGGCAATTCCTCCTTCACAGCTTTTATTATGTCTGGAGCCCCTTTATAGCATGTCCCCAGAGCCAGCTGCTTCTTTGGTGGGATGGGCAGGAGAGGTTTGCTGTGCCTCTAGAGACAGCGGGGTGTTTTTTGTGGTGGACTGAAGGCTGTAACTAGACTCTCCTTACACAGGAACTTGGTGACAGAGCGCTCCCCCATCTGCTGATGCTAGGAGAGCAGGCCGTAGAGAGTTAGACTGGAGCGCTACAGTTTCTCTGTAGTCTGCAGAGTGCCTCTTGTGAGTAGTAGTCACCTTCCTCAGAAACCGCGTGCCTTGGGGGCCACCAAAGCCCTGGTCTTCACGGCTGCCTCCAAAGACTCCCTGCCTAACCTTACACTTGCATGACAGATAGTGAGCACTCCCTCCCCTCCACTGACCCAGCCAGCACTGGGGTGCAGTGCCGTTGTCCCTGCATAGCCACGTACCACTTGTGTTGGCATCAGCATCTCATCCCCTTCCCCTTCCGCACACACATCCCTCTCCTGAATCGCTGCTTTCTGTTGAAGGAGGATGCTCTCTCTAGCAAGAGGCTCTTTGTCCAACCTCTCCAGTGTAATTCTCTCCTGCTGACCCAGCTCTGTAGTTTGGCTTAGTATTCTCTCTTTTCTTTTTTTTTTTTCTTCTATGTCTTCTTCCCTCCCTTCATCTTTGCTTGCAGCTGGTCTTGGAAACCTACAATGTGCCCGAGCTGTCAGCAGGAGTCAATTGCACCTTCGAGGACCTTTCGGAGATGGATGGCTTGGTGGTGGGCAGTCAGATCCAGTGCATCTCGCCAGCTGCCAAAGAAGTGCCCCAGATCATCACAGAGAATGGTGGGTATCCCACAGCTCCTCTATCTGCACCACTTCTCCCTCCTTTCCTCACCTCACATCCCTCTGTCTATCTTCTTTCTCCTAAAGCAGAGTTTGGGACCCTGAGCACAGGGAGTAGGTGGGATGCTGTGCTGGTGGAGCTGCACAGCAGCACACTGAGCTGTCTGAATGTGTGTGTGTTTACGTGTGCACGTGTGTGCAAGCACTGAGTGGCTATACCAATACCCGCATTTAAGGTGCTGGTATGTGTGATGCTGTGTGTTTTCAGACTGCCACCGAGTGGCAGTTGCATATATCTAACAAAGACAAGAGGTGGATGTGGGATATTCGCTCACCTTTTGGCCAGGCTGGTGTTAAACAACCCAGGGAATGAGGCTGTGTGTGCTCTTAACACATCCCATCCCATGCAGCAGCTAGAAAGTCCTGCAGACCTCAATGATCCTGTCTGTAACTTCACCCTGCTCCTCCCACATTTAGATCTGTAATCTCAGGTTCTTGTCTCTGTCTCTTTCAGCCATTCCAGGTTTGCTGCTGGCTCCAAGTAGTCCAGCACAGAAAAATACCTCATTTCCAAGGATCTGTCTGTGTCCATCCCCTCCCAGCTTCCTGCTCTATTTTTATTTCCCTTTTCCAACTAATTTTACAGATGCTTTCAAGAGAACCTGTGTCTCTTTGCAGAGACTTTTCTATACAAACCTTAACCCTGTTGATCACCCCAAGAGATGCAGAGAGGATGCTGCCATTTTTGTCCTTGGTTTCTTGTATTCACAAGAATATTCAGCAAGAAATTCACAAGAATTAACTGTGAAGTTTGTTTCAGGCCACAGAAAAAGAAATGACACAAACTGTCACCATCATCTCTGCTCTCCCCAAGCCTCACAGGGTTGTGTGTGCTCTCCATTGTGGTCCCAAAACAAGCCCCCAGAGCGCTGTTACCATTTTCAGGTCCCACTGAGTTATCTGTTGTGTTTGCCTACTAAGATAGATGCCAGAAACTATTTTCTTGCTATGGACATCTGTCCCAGGCCAGGCTATAACCAACCAGCAAACAAAAATAGCAGTGGAAGCTGGAGGCAGGATGAGAGAGAGAGATTTATATGAAATGAAGATGGGCACCTGCGCCTTGATCAACTTCAGCAGCTGGTGCTCTGCACCTCTATACAGACCAAGTCCTCCATCCATAGTGCCAGAAGCTGGGTTTGAACCAAAGGATGCATAGCAAGTCTGGTCCCTGGGGCCATCCAATTCTCACACCCCATTCCCTGGGGTAATGGTTGGACTTGATGATCTTAAAGGTCTTTTCCAACCATTCTATGATCCTAAAATATACGCAAGGTGCTGGCAAAGTTGTTGAATCCATAGTGGCTCATAGAGCTGTCAAAGCTGGTGACAGCAGATGGGCAGCAGAGTCAAGCACTGGCAGCAAAATATAGTCAGTGAAGTGTGTTGTCTGTGTGTACACTTGTGTGTCCATAGGTGAGTGTGCACATAGACCCACAGTGTCATGAACTGTCAAGTTTGCTTTGGCCTGATGGATGAATGGATCTTTTGGGGGAGAAGGAAAAAGAAGAGAGGTGAAAGGACCAGCCAGGTTGAAGTCTTGAGTTAAACATGGGTCCCTGCCCCACCAAATTACTGCAATTAATGCACCCACTCATTACCCACAGCTGATGAGCTCTGGGTAGGGCTTTTGGCACTGCGGGGAGAGGTAATAGTTGGGTGGGAGAAGTGGGAAAGGGAATGAGGGGATGGTGTGTAGGAGCTGAGGTTCAGGCTTTGCTGACAATGGGTCTGCTATGGAAATGGGTAGGTCCTTCTCTCTCTCACTGTGGTGTCTCTCACGCTGAGGTGGGTTCTTTGTAGCCAAAGGCTGGGGTGAATGGGGTGAGTGAAGGTGGAGGAACTGTTCACATGGGAGTCTTCCTGTTCACCAGTATTTCCCAGGTTGCAGAGAGGGAGCCTCTACCCTGTCCTCACTGTTATGGTGTCTGTCCTCCTTGCTCATTGCTTCATCCTGCTTTCTCAAGATACAGCTTGTCTTTGGGGGCAGGTTCTGGAGGTGGCTTATTTCGGGTTGTCCTGGGTGTTAAGCCCTATTCAGAGATATGATGGTGAGGAGAAACTAGCCCTTTCTTTATCCCATTAGGGAAGCAGGCACGTTTATCTTTCAGACAGAGTATGCACAGGCCACCAATGTTTAGGACCAGCAGTCAAATTTTCCGTAGGCCACTTCCTGCTGGAGACCCCAAATGAATCAGCAGCAAGGAGGAACTTTAACAGCCTTTTAATTTCAGACATCTGCATCCTTCCTCTGAGCTTAGCTTTACCACTCGATGACTTCAGTCACCATATTTTTGGAATTAGTAAGGTATAGTCTAGACCAATCGTCATCATCCAGCCCAGATTCTGCTCTAGGAATGATAATTTCCAGTGATGAAGACATATTCCATCACCCCAGTACCATAAAAGGGAGAAGAGAACTGGGGTCTGGAAGGATTTTACTGCACTTTCTACGTTTACTGAGGTTAGACTAGCCAAGGTATGGTGAGACAGCTCTAACTTCAGTCTGGTGGCATGGCCAACAGGGCTTTATTAGGCTACCAAAGCCATCACACATTGATGTGTCTATTTTTTCCCCAGGAGACCATCACATTGTCCAGCTTCAGCTCAAGTCCAAGGAAACGGGTATGACCTTTGCCAGCACCAGCTTCGTCTTCTACAACTGCAGCGTCCACAACTCGTATGTGCATTTCTGTTGGTATCTGCTTTCCATTCCACCCCTGGATCTGCCCTAGAATTCACTGCTGACCCATGTGTCCTTCAGTTAGGTGCAGACCAGGGGTCAAGGTCAATTGTGTGATATTCAGCATGGTGGTGTCCCTTATGAGAAAACAAGTGTAGTAGAGTGACCATTTGTTCTGCTGATGAGCCTCCTTTGCAGGAAGGCATGGTCTTGTGGAGTGGTAGGTCCTCTTGCGTCTCTCATGTGATGCTGACGAGAATCACATTAATGGGAGTTCATCACAGAATTGAGTTAAAAGTGAGTCATGACCTCAGCAAATAGCCCCTCATCTTCCTATTAAGCAGTTTTCTGTGGATGGCTGGACCTTGCTCATACCTATGCACCTCCAACTCTTATCCATGCTGTCAGTCCCACTAGCAGGACCCTGCTCCATGTGGCTAGCACAGGCTTGGACCCTCAGATCAGGCAAGATAGGTGCTTCTAGTTCCTGCATGATGTGAACTGAGCAAGGAACTCCCAGCTGATTCCCTCAAGACCACCTTTCCCATCCTTTGAGCTCCTTTCCTACACCCCATCATTATGGGGTTGAGCTGGCACCCAGGGCTGCTGAAGACCTGTCCCACCAGAGTGCATCTGAAGCTTTCCTGCTAAAGATGCTCTTGCAGCCTTGCTCCACCCCGAGCAAGGCTGAGCAGCTCTGTCCCCACCACTGAGTCATCAGAAGTGCCAAAAGCAGATAATTGCTGTGGCTCAGCAACCCACAAGGAAAGGCAAATCCTATTTCCATGTTCCTGCTGCTTTGACGAACAGTGTCAGAAAGCAAGTGTTGGAGGGGGGAGAGCAGGAGAGATGGTGGTGTTAAATATTTATGGCATGTTTTGGTTCCTTACTTGACAAACTATAATACACTATCCATTTTTAATTTGATGGATCAGAGCAAGCACTTGTTACCAATTTGAAGCTGTACCAGAGCTGCAAGTGGATTGGAGTTGAGCAAGATTTCACAGAGACTGGAACTGTGGCTGTCTGTTGGGCTCAGCCAAGCTCTACTTGGCAATTCTTTCACTCCTGCCTATTAAAAACCCAGCAGCACATAGGGACCAGGAATATTCCCCCCTACCAAGTCCCCATCAGGTAGTTCAGAGCCTGCAGCTACATGACGATCTTCAACAGTGTGAGTGACCAGGAGCTGCGAGCATCATCTTGTGCAGAGAGGTTGTTATGGCTCAGTTTGGTTGCTGGTGAGCAGATGTCATATTAAATATGAAACCAAAAAGAGAAGTGTGATGTAGTATAAGTCAGTGCTGTAACACAGTCAGGAGAGGTGTTTGCAGCTCCTACTCTACAGGGTCTATAGGGCTTAGGAGAGCAAATTCTTGTAAGATGGAGGGAATGGCTCTTTTCTACACCTTGAGTAGCTAACGTCCTACGTATATCCTCTGCTCCCCAGGCAGCTGCTACAATAGTCTTTTCTTCTCTGCTGAGATGAGTAAAAGAAGAATAGAGTTGATATATGCCTGGAGAAGAGAAGCTGCGTGGAGACCTCAGGGCAGCTTCCACTATCTGAAGGGGGCTACAGGGATGCTGGAGAGGGACTCTGCATCAGGGACTGGAGCGATAGGACAAAGAGTGATGGGTTCAAACTGGAACAGGGGAAATTCAGGTGACATATAAGGCAGAGGCTCTTCCCTGTGAGGGTGCTGAGGCGCTGGCACAGGGTGCCCAGAGAAGCTGTGGCTGCCCCATCCCTGGCAGTGTTCAAGGCCACGTTGGACACAGGGGCTTGGAGCAACCTGCTCTAGTGGAAGGTGTCCCTGCCCATGGCAGGGGTTGGAAGTGGATGAGCTTTAAAGTCCCTTCCCACCCAAACCATTCTGTGATGTCCAACACTCTCATCAGAACTCGCACTAATAAGCCTGTGGGACATGGGGAGAAAATTCCCTCCTTCGTCCTCGGCTTTCCCTTGGCCACCTTCTCACGATGTGTTCCCAGCTCCCAGGGCACTGGTGCAGCTCTGTGGAGGCAGCAGGACTGTAGCAGTTTCCACTTATCTACTGATATCTTATTTTTTGTTACACTCAGGATGTTGATATGGGGCGGGAAAAAGGGGGACATCTCTTATGTATGAAGTAGCAGTTTCCACTTATCTACTGATATCTTATGTTTTGTTACACTCAGGATGTTGATATGGGGTGGGAAAAAGGGGGACATCTCTTATGTATGAAACTGAGAACTTGTTGATAGTCTGAATACGATTTGTAACAAGGCAACCAAAATACAACAAACATCTATTATTACTCTAGTTACAATGATGTGAATGCAATCTAATTTGTCTAATTAGTCTGAGATACTTGTGACCCCAGTGACAACCAGCTCAGGCAATACCAAGTCCAGCATCACCCTGCACCCTCATGATGTTGGGCCAGTTCAAAGCCTGTGGCCTTCTGCTACTAATGGCAAAAGCAATGTTTGCCAGGCTGTATTTCCCTCTGAGACACACTATCAGTCTCCAGGTTTGTCCTGTTGGCTGATGGGACTTGGCTGGTCGGGTGACTGCTCTTTCTCTCTATTTCCAGGTGCCTGTCATGCGTGGAGAGTCCTTACCGGTGCCACTGGTGCAAGTACCGCCACGTCTGCACTCATGACCCCAGCTCCTGCTCCTTCCAGGAGGGACGAGTGAAGCTGCCCGAGGTAGGCAGGGGCACAGGGCATGGGATATGTCTGTTGGCCCTGGTCAGACCAGCAGAACAGGAAGCCTTCTCCACCCTCTTCCTCCTCCTCTTCTGTTCACCTTCCAGGTGACCCTCACCTTTCCCCCTGCAGATAGCTCTACTCTGCTCTGCTCTAGCAGACCCCAAGGGAGCTGTTCTCTCCCTCCTATACAATACAGGGATTGGGAATTCATTACAAGCTCCTGGGACTGGGAGGCTTGGAAAAGACTGGGCATGCATCTGCTCTTTACTGTGAGGGTGCTGAGGTGCTGGCACAGGGTGCCCAGAGAAGCTGTGGCTGCCCCATCCCTGGCAGTGTTCAAGGCCAGGTTGGACACAGGGTCTTGGAGCAACCTGCTCTAGTGGAAGGTGTCCCTGCCCATGGCAGGGGGTTGGAGCTGGATGAGTTTTCAAGTCATTTCTAACCCAAACCACTCTGTGATTCCATGATTGTATGATTCTAAGCAGATTCCCCAAGCTGCTGAGAACAGATTTAGGGGGAGAATTTAGGGCTCTATCCACAGTGTTAGTGGATTTCATCCATGCTTCGTGGGTAAGGTACCTAATGGCTACTGCATCAAACTGCCAGATGAGACTAGGGAAGCCTTATTGCCAGTCACTGAGCTGAGCTGGACCTTGAGGCTTAACACAGAGTTGGCAGCTGCACTGGAAATGCTGTCTGGCTCATATTATAACTAATGAGCACTTGCAGACAAGTGGAGTTTGGGAGAATACAAATAGGAAGCCACTTAATTACTTCCTGGTCAGGAATGGTCTGAAAGCATCCCGGCCTGTCTGGTAAATGGCCTGAGATGGCTCATTGTTTGCCTGGCCCAAGGGACCAGTAACCGTTATTTTTCTGAACCTCCAGGCACAGGCTGCTGAAGGCTCAACGTGTATTGCATTCAGAGGATGAAATCCCCACTGCTCCCTGTGCTGTGTCTGGTGTCTGAAGTGATCCTTCACCTACCCACAGCCCATGCTCCAGGCAAGCCAGTTTGCTGGACCAAATGACACACTTGTAATGTCTTCACACCCCCATAGCACCCCCCATTCCCTCCCGCCCTTTATGTTCTGGCTGAGATGTCACATACATGCTGGTTGAAGTGTCCTGGAGCAGACATCCTGAACTGCTGTGGCATTGGGACAGGCCATAAATATGAATGAGCAGGGAAGTTGCCAGTTCTTCATCTACCAGGATTCAAAATATGCTGTAAAGCTGCTTGAAATGTTGCTTGGAAGCTACAGGGTTTGACATCCTCTTCTCAGGGGTGAAGCAGTGAAGGAAGGCAGCCCAGGGTTCAGTCGTTCTGGCCCTATTCCCTTGCATACACCCTTGGCCAGTCCTGTTGGCCATAGGTCTCAGTGCATTTCACTTCAGGAACTGGAGGGACCTCAACCTCTTGCTCAGGTGGGGCTCCCTGGATTACTATGTCTCTCTTTCCTGCTGTGCAATACCACCACCACTTATCTCATCTGGTGTGTTTCACGTACCAAGCACAGGACTCACCTTCCTAGTTCTCTCTTGTCTCTTGCACAAAGTGAAATACCTACAGATCTCAGTGCATCTCCTCCTCCCTCAACCCCTATCACATCCCTGGTATTTCTGGCACTTGTTCCTATCATAAGGGAAATCATGAGAAGCTCTATAACATCCCAGTTCCTTAGAGAAGATACTGGGGGTGGCACAGCCCTTAGTCTTTATCCCCTCTGCAGAACTGGGGAGGAGACAGTGGACTCGTCCTCTTCAGATCAGCCTATTTCAACATGTTTTCCATTGCTGCTTCATGACTTCTTGCTAGTTCTGTTTCTGAAAGGTATACTCTTCAGGCTAGGAGACAGCTCCAGTCCGGGGGGCTTTGTCTGTCAGTGTAGACTGCTCTTTTTCTCTTCCCTTTAACAGATGATTTCCTGCTCTGATCTTGCAAAGTGATTTGCATGGCAGCAGGGAAAGGCACAAATCTGACCTTAGAAGATGACCACTGATCTACAAAACAATCACAACATCGTGCGACACACGTATGTTACGTTGGCCATTGCTAATGAGGGCTGCAGCAATGACCTTAGAGACACCTCACTGGCTTCTGCAGCAAAACCATCTCTGGCCACAAACCACTTTCCTACAGGAGAAAACGTCTGGCAGTGAGCTGCTTGGCTCAGGAGCTGGTTTGGCTGCCTGCTGTGCAGAAGAAACAGCACCGGAATGACTGGGCAACATCTGCAAGAATGGCCTTGCAGAACCCCAGACTTTCAGAGCTTGCTTTCTGCCTGGCAGTGTGAAGAATGCTCTGTAGCTTCAGGGTTCTTCTCATTGCTGTCTGTGTGTTCGTGGCCGTCAAGGACAATAGGGCTGAGGAAGAATGGGTTCACATGTGCTTTCTGACACACACAGATTTACATTCGCTCTCTGGCCAGAGAGGTTTTGTCAAATAGCGCTTTGAAGAAAGGCTTCTCTTGAAAACCCATCTTCTCACTGACTCATCTCCCTCACTGGAATTTCCACTGTCTGTTTTTCCCTTTCACCTTTCATTCTTTCCTTTTCTGTCCTCTCCCCATGCCTATTCATCGAGTGGGTTCTTTGAACAATAGAAACCATTTGGTATCTTGAAGCCAAACCTGGCTCCTTCTTTCCCATCCAGACCTTCACTCAGTTCCCACTGACTTAACATGACTCACAAGGTCAACAGGACTGAGGCCCATTCCCAGATTTCCCAATGGCATCTTCAGTAGTGCTCAAAATGTACCACCTTTTTGAGTGGGCCTATTTTTACTGGCCTTTCATCTCCATCTGCAATGCTCCTTTCAATCCTTCCCTCTACAAGCACTTGGACCTGTGGAGGATGAGGAGGGGGAAGTGTTTGCTATCATGCAGGCTTAAGTACCTGCTAAATCAGTAAGTTTTGAGGCGGTACTGATGGGGAAACTGTACTACCAGTGTGGGATGGTTGGATGATCCCATTTGCAGTCCTTCCATGAGTCTGCTGAGCAAATTAGCATAGCCAGCTTCTAGGGATCATATGGTCTGATTGCACCAAGAGACTCCTTGCCAAGCATACACATATTGGTGTTACTCTGTCAGATGGACTGGTGCCAGGAACTCCTTCCTCCTGTAACCATCATTGCCAGCATGCCAAGCCTACTTCCTTCCCCCTCACTATGGCCCTCACCTTCTCTTGTTGATACATCCACCTCCAGGTGATTTTTCTTCCTCTCCTTCCCGTACAGCATCTTGCCATCATGTGGGAAGAGGCTTCCTACTCTCCAGATGGCCTGGGCTGCAAATGGACCAATTGGGATGGTACCCATTGCCCCTGGATCAGCCCATAGCACTTTGCACCGAGGCTTGAGCCTTCATGTACTCCTGACTCCATCAATTCCTTAGCACATCCCACAAGTTTCTGGATTCCCATGGGCTCAGCCTGCTTTTCCTTCAGGTCTTCTTCATGTTCTGTAAGAGGATCTTGGGGTTTTAACTTCATATTTTCTTTCCTTGTAGTCTGAGTTGCTGAGTAATGCAGAGTGCAGGATGAATTTGAGACCAATGCAGTGTCATAGCAGAAAGGCTTTGGCCATGACCCACACTGTCCAGAAGGCAAAATGTTGTTTCTATAGCCTCTGATCTACCATCCAAGGGTGGTCTTTGACTTAAATGGTAGCTAGCTGTGATCAGCCAGCCCCAGGCTGGGACAAGGCAGGTGTCCTACCACTGCTTAGCAAAGCTAAACCAGAGGTGGAGAAAGGGTAGAATAGGCACATTCACTGCTATCAACCAAGGAGAGTGACTTTCCTACCTGTCACTTGTCAGGTGCTCAGTGAATCACTTCTGCCCAAAATAAAGCTGAATGAACTCATCTGGGAGCTTTGGGAAAGCCCGTGTTTGCTCCTGGTGAAGAACTCCAGCATGGTCGTAAAGCAAGAGTATTTATGACTATGGCACTGATCTCAATCAAATAGAGTTGGCAATGTCTCTGGGTGATTTGCAGCAGGTTTTTTCTTCACCTTGGCATATAATTTCCCTTTACAGCAGGTTTTCAAAAGCCACGTCCACTAGCTTGAAATATACTGGGTGACTTCTTGCTGGTATTATTGCTATTGAGGGCAGGAAGGGCAAGAATGAGAAAAAAGAGATGTTTTAATACTGAAGTGGATTGTTCTTGGTTTTTTCTCTAAGAGAACTGGTGGCAATAGTGGAGAGAATTAGTCTCAAAGATATAGGGGAGCAGGCCAAGTTTCTGTTTATTTCTTGGCCATCCTATCTCTGATTTTGACATTTGTTGCTGACTGTATCTAAAGTCATAGTGCAGGCTCAGTGTTGCACCACGAACCATTACAGACTAACACAGTGTGAAATCAAACATTACTCACCTGGCACAATCACCAAGTAAAAGCTCAGTTATTTTCTTCTGTAAATGGACAACACAGTCAAGAAGTGGATGGAAACTGAGTCACGGAGGAGTAAAGCAATTGATTTGGGCGTCTCTGGTGTGATAGGAGCTGCAGAAAGAGCATCTGTCTCTCCTGATATCTATTATCCCATACACCTGATTGCATCATCTGTCTTGTTTTTAAACAGACAAAGATCCAACAGGGTAGTTTTCATGTCAGTGTTTCACAGACATCTGAACAAGGATGGGTAAGCTTGGGCTTGAGTTGATGGGATAAAGGATTAAGTCTTCTTTTGTGCTGTCTTCTCTAAGATGAACACTATCCTGTTCCGGACTTTGCAAGGATTTTAGCATTATGTGGAGAAAGAGAAGGGGGGAGGGGGAATAGCAGAAACCAAAATCAAGCATAGATAATATCTATTATCCACTGGGTTTAAAAGATATGTAATCGTTTAATTACCTTGAAGGAGGTTTTCATCTATCCCTGCTCAGCCGATTTATGTGTGTGTGTGTTTTGCTTCCTCCCCCCAAACAAGCGTTTTATTAAAAGGGTTTTCATCAGCTGCCTAAAAAGAGAACAGAAAAAAGATCTCGCACCCAAGTGTTTTATGTGGAGTTGTACGTGCTAATGACAGCAAAGCCCACATAAAAGAAACAAGTGCTTCAAATATTAATTTGTCAAAAGTGATAGAAAGCTGTGTGAGCGAGCATCACGCTGGTGAGCAGCTGCTTGAAGGAGAGGAATGCTGCTTTGCCCAGTGCTTGCTCATGCCTGGTGCTGAATGAACCAGCAGCCTCTGCAGTGGAACACACTGATTTAGCTCTGGCCCGACGCTTGTCTTTCTTGAGGGTGGGGTTAGGGGGATGCAGGCAAGAAGGGAAGGGAAAAAGAAGACAGGGAGTGATAATGAATGCTCAGCCTGAGATGGTAGGTATTTAAGAGGCAATGGATGATATACGCCTGTAATAACACGTTTTAAGTTATGGTCAGCCCTGGAGTGATCAGGCAGGTAGACGAGGTGATCAGCCTTCCAGTGTCTGAAGGGGACCTACAAGGATGCCAGACAGGGACTCCTCATCAGGGACTGCAGTGATAGAACAAGGGGTGATGGGTTCAAACTGAAACAGGGGAGATACAGGTTGGTTATAAAGAAGAAATTCTTTACTGTGAGAGTGGTGAGGCAGTGGAACAAGCTACATAAGGAAGTTGTGGATGCCCCATCCTTGGAAGTGTTCAAGGCCAGGTTGGATGGGCCTTGGAGCAACCTGGTCTAGTGGAAGGTGTCCCTGTCCATTGCAGGCACTGGAACTAGGGGATTTGAAGGTCCTTTTCAACCCAAACCATTCTATGTAGGTCTCTTCCAACTGAAAGTATTCTGTTCTGTCTTACATTGTACTCTATTCTATGATAATGCATAAAATCATGGACTTTGTAGCAAACTCAGCAGTGCCCTTCCCCACCCTGCCAATGCATTTCAGTCTGGCTCAGGGAGGACTTACTCCCAAGGTCTCAAAAAAGCAGACAGGTTTTCAGGACCCCTGAGTGTCCTGCTTGTCCCCTTTGCAAGGTGCAGAAGTAAGGCATCCTGTCCACCTCCTCCTAAAATGTAACCTGGTGGAAATGCCTGGGTGGCTGCAATGGGGTGAGAGTAGAGGAGCTGCTGGGTCATCAGGTGAGTGTGGTCAACTCTGTTCTCCCTTGCATCTGCAAACCTTCTGGTGATGCATCTTCAACTGTTGCTGTGGCAACTGCTTGGTTTTCCTCTTGCTCTGGTTCCCATCCTCCTTTAACCCGGCCAGAGAGGAGACAGCTGGAAGCATCAGCACGGGGAGGAGAGAAAACCCATCTTTGCCTAAATTAATGTATCTCATTTCTCAGGGACTCTAATGACAGTTGCAGTGAGGTCAGTATCAGAGTGCTGAATCCTTCCTTGTTTGTTGATTACCCACTCACTTATCCTGGCACCTGCCTATCATTAAGGGGAGGGTGTGAGGTGTAGTTTCTATGGCAACTGCAAGCAACCTGCTGCCTTCAAGTGCTGGGAGCAGGCAGAGGGACCAGCAGGAGAGGAGAGGGATTCAGGAGCAGCTCTAGACAGGCAGCTGCTGCGGGTGGCAGCAGCCATCCCATGCAGATGGGATCTGGCAGAGTGATGCATGCATTCCATAGCACCTGCTTTTAAGCAGTGTGGGGATTTGGTGTTTATCATCTGTTTAGCTCGTAGAAGTGTTTCCAAGCATGGGTGATGGAGTTCAGTCTAGTTGGCATCCTGTCCAGGGGGATGCAGGAATAATCTAGGAGCAGGCTGTAGCTGATGGTTTGGATCCAGCCATGCCCTGGGCCTCCTGAGGGCTTTGCATTCTTGGCTGGTGCATTTTAGCCCTCATCCACTGTTATGTCCATCCCCAGAAACAGACATGTGTGGTGTAGTGGGTACATCTTCTTCTTCAGAGGACATGCTTCAAATGATAATAGGAGGAAATTAAGCACAGAAATAGGAGGGCAGGAAGAAAGCTTTCCCCTTGTTCATGGAGTCCTGTTAGAAAACACTGCTCAGAGGCAGTCTCGAGCAGCGTGTGAGCCCACAGGTTTTACTTCAGCAGCTGAGAGTTTTATTCTTGGCTTGGACACATTCACCTTCCTGTGCCCCTGTTTCTTGCACACCCACATCTGATTTGGGTAAGCACTTCCTGCTAATAGGTGCTTGTACAGTCCTTAGTAGCGGAATCTGTGATCTCTCAGTGGGGACTGTTCATGTCTTCGAGCATGTACAAGCAAGTTGGATAATCCACTGTTTTTCACAAGTCACACTGACTGGCACTGAGGTAAAGACAAAGATGGAAAGCCTGCAGGTGAAGTGGCTTCTTCTGCTATTTCCCAGTACCTTTTGTCATCTCTGAGCCTTTATGCCCTGCAGTCACTCAGCTGGCAGGGAAAAAGGCTGGTAACTTGTTCAATTTCTGCAGTAACTTCTAGCAGGGTTTGTGATTATTACGGTGGTGGTGGATCTGCCTGCAATCTGTGTGGTGCAGGGCAGCCCCATCATGTCTCTCCTTGCTGAGACCTACAGCCAAATCCCAACAGGAACCGAGAAGTGATGGGAAAAAGCCTCCCTGTGAGCACTTCATCCTACCTTGATACACATCTTGTGTTCTTAGAGCTTCGCTTCTCCAGCCACCACATGAATGACTAATCAAGGACCCGTTCATATAATTCCTAGGAGCAACTCAGGGAGATTAGTTTGGAGCGGAGATGTAAGCATCTGACACTCAATACCACGTTATCCATAACAGTTGGGCTGCTCATCTTTGTAATGCAAGATTATTTATTCCACAGGACAGAGTGATCTCAGAATGCAACAGGGTAATATTTATCTGTCCCTGTCAACACTGTACCCTTGAAGTGACGTTGGGAAGAGCTTATGTTGTTTTGATAGCCTAGCTCAGTGCAATGTCACTGTAATGCCTCAAGTGACTACAGGATTTTCTGGCTATCTGGACATCTGTTAGGTCTGCTAGGATCTGTATGGCAGCCTGCAGTTTAAGGGAGGAAAGACAATTCCCCATTCAGACTTAGTCCAGGGTGATGGCCTGGCTCTGAAGGAGGAAGATTTTGCTCTTCTTCGTTATAATATCAGCTGCATTGACGCTTTGGGACACGTAAACTTTTGGGATCTGGCCAAAGAGAGATGTTCTCAGGATGTTGAAGCTGCAGATAAGAGGTGAGGCTGGAATGTGTCTCCTGCTTGGGGCAATGCCAGGAGGCTGAGCCCAGACCTTCCTTCCCTGCCTCGTCTTGGAGCATGGCTCCATTTGCTTTGGCTTGGATGTTATCTCATGCTGTCATGGATCTCAGTGAGGGGGAGGGTGACAAGAGCCATGATATCATGGTCCTGACCTTCCCACTGTGGAAGCCAAAGTTTTCTGACTCTCTGGGCTTCTGTCCTGGTTTCTGAAGGAAATGGGTTTGCATCAGCGTGTCCTGTGGGTGCAACCTCCGGTCCATCTGTTGCTCTGTCTCCTCTATTGACTTCTGAACTCATTGGCCATTCTTGACCTAGTTGGGCCAAAGTCTGGAGCTCTCAGAGATACCAAGTTCCTACTAACTTTGTAAATACAAGCAGCTTTAGAGGACAAATAGTTTTTTGGTCCTCTCTTAGGAAGAAAGCACTATGCTTTGGGCTCAACCCTTGTTAGATACCAGAAATCTCTATGTGAGAGTGTTGTCATGACAGTCCCTGTCGCTTCTGAAGGCATACTTGGTTGGAGAATGTCTCTTACCCATACAAACCCCATTTGTTGGCACAGAAACTTAACTTTGCTGATAAGTGACATGTCAATGTCATTGGTACATGGATGAGCAGTAAGGGGTATTATTGCAATACTCAAAATCTGCAGGCAAATTGGGCTGCTGGGGTGCCACGCATAGATGTACAGTGCTTCGATGTACCTGAAAGGTCTTGTGAATTTCAGAGGGAAGTCCTTACTTCCTTCTGAAGGGAAGTAAGAAGAGAAGCAAGAAGGATGCAGATTTATAAGTAATCATTAGAGAAGAAATAAGCTGCCTGTGCTCTGCCCCATGTTTTGCACAGTCCAGTTTTACTCTGTGTTATTCTGAAGGGCTCTCTTACTGAACCAGTGCTCTCCATTAACAAATGATAGACTTTGTCCAAGTAGATACATGGTTATCTTCTCTTTTGCACATACACCACCTTCCTCAATGCACACATTCACATTCCCTACTATTTCAAAAGCAGGCAGTTACTCAGGGAACACCAGAACTGAGACTGTTTGCATGTCTCCAGTAGCCCCTTTCCTATGAGCAGATGTACGTACTGACACAATCATCTACTATTTTTATCACTAGTCCTCTCCTCTCATCCAGTGACCAGAAGGCTCCTGCTCTCTGGATCATTACTTTTCCTTCTGAGAGTGTGACAAAGCAGCAAAGGGCCAAGAGAAAGCTAACGTTGTGTCTCTATTTAACAAGGATAAATGTGGTGCTTGGACAATTATGGCAGCCCTGACCTTGATCCTTGTGAAATAATGGACCAGCTGAGAGAGACTCTATTAATAAAGAATTAAAGGAGGGTAAAATCATTAATGTTCAGCAGCAGAGATGTGTGGACTGACTTCAGAGGCAGAATAGTCCTAGGTTGGGATCAAGCTCTCAACAGACCTAGGTCATTTCGCAGAGCTGTCTGCATGGTGTTGGGGGAGTCGCTTTGCTCCTAATCAGCAGGATTCAGCAGTGAGCCATGTGAGAGGAGGTTAGTTACCTTCCTTCAGCTTCTGCTTGGCGATCAGCATCATTCATAGCACTGAAGACAGGGACCCAAGATACTGTGGCAGCTGAGCTAATGATCTGCTATTGATCTGTTGGTCTCCCTCTAGCAGTGATATCTGTACACAAATGTGTACAAACCACCACTGAAGTTTGTAGCAACTAGTGTGCACAGAGCTTAGACAGGGCCAAAGCTCTTCCATGGACTGAGCACCAGCCACCTTTTCCCAGGCACCAACATCACTTGCAATACCTGACAAAAGAGAGTTGGGATTTGATCCTGGAAGACTCTCAACTGTAATGGAGCCACCAGAAGTGACAGTGGTGCAAGGACTCAATTATTCCTTTGTTGTCTCTGCATGTGTTTACTTTTCCCATAAATCCTGTTGCTTTCTCCTCATGGGCTTCCTTTAAAGTTCTGAGCATTTTCTTCTTGTGTTATTGCTTTAGCTGGGCAAATAACCAAGCACATCATCCATCAAACTAACAACACTGTAAACTTAGAAAGTGCAGCTAAAATAGATGGTGCATTAAAAAATTCTTTGACCGGGTGAACATTTTTGTAGCTGGTTTGATTGCTGCTGGTGCCGATGTAAATTTGGGAGAAGTATACACAGAAATTTATGGAGTTTGGAATCCTGCCTCCAAAGCATTGACCTGATTCCGCTTTATAACCTAATAACATTCCCCAGCCCTGTTGGTGTAAATTTGTAATATCATTTTTATGATGCTAAGAATTAGTGGTGTAATAATGTAAACACAACATGGACTGTTAGTCACTCCCTTCCCTTCCCAAACCGGGAATGCCCTGTTCTCCTTGCTGCTTCCTTCTCCAGATAATCCCGGGACTGGGAAATTGTGTGAGCGTTTAGAAGTGATTCACTGAAGGAACTGGTTTGTCAACCCTGGTGCTTGAAGTCTGTCTGCAGCAGTATAGGGCAACTGCTAAACAAGCCTCTGGTTCTGCTTGGGTGGTATCACAGCCCTGACCCAGAGTGACCGTGCAGAAGTGTAAGAGAGAAGTTCAGGCAACATATTCCAGGCAGTCCCTGCTGCCTTTCATCTAACAACTTGCTGCCTCCCTGCTTCTTATCCAAGTGAAATCTGATTCCTGTAAAAGCAATGAAAAAAAACATAATTTTCTTCCTTTTTCCTCTCCTCATTCTCCTTCCTTCCCTTCGTTTCCTTTCTCTTTCCTTATTCTGTTTTGGTTTTAATGTTTTTGGTTCTGATTTACAGAGCATCCAGATGCTGTGATCTAGCTGTCTTTATAAAGATGCAGTCCCTGCCTCTCACTCCCTCTTAATCAAGACTTAATCCCTTACCCTCTTGATATGATTGCAGCATAGAGTATGAGGGTGGGAAAGCCATAGGGGACGCAGGAAAAATGGTACAATGCAGCTCAGCAGAGCAGAGAAACAAAAGGTGTATTGTATTTACATCATATGTGAGTAAACAGCAATCTGAGTGTCGTTTGTTGTGTGTCCCAAAGAGCTTGAGTGAGTAGGTTATGGTCCTCACTTAGATTCACTTTGACGTCATGTTCCTTCCAGGCAAGATGGATTGGATAAGGCACAAAGATGGTTGATGAATGAGGGGTATTGAAGAAAAGTCCTAAAAACCCTTGAGGTTGAAGATGAAGAAATGGACTTGGATTTTGATGGCAGGAGAAAAGGGGAATTGTATGCTTTGAGATAAGTAGTCCTGGAGTTGGTGGTGATCCTGAATGGAGATGACTCCTACTCTTCTGGGAAAGGAATGGTGAATATCCATTGCCAAGAGTTGAGTTTATCTTGCCAAAGATGCCTGCAATGCAGTCAGCAGTAGGTGAGCCATAGTTTCCTTCTGTAGAGAGTGGAGATCCAGCCATTGTTACCAGGGATCATGAGAGAGCAGTATGAGGGAAAAGTAAGAAAGATTCCTCACCTGAATGCTTGGGATGACAAGAGATGCACAGGGGATGACAAGTGAGCTGGAACATGAACATAAGGGAGATTGTTGATAGGTGGGTGAGTCATTGTATTAAAACTTAGACCAGCTCCAGTACCTAAAAGGGGGTCTACAAGAAACCTGGAGAGGGGCTTTGGACAAGGGCCTGTAGGGACAGGACAAGGGGAATGGCTTTAACCTGCCGGAGGGGAGATTGAGATGAGCTCTGAGGCAGAAGCTCTTCCCTGTGAGGGTGCTGAGGCGCTGGCACAGGGTGCCCAGAGAAGCTGTGGCTGCCCCATCCCTGGCAGCGTTCAAGGCCAGGTTGGACACAGGGATTAAGTTTTTTGGGGGGTGCTATTTTTCTGTAGAGAGTGAAAACTTAGACCAGCTCCAGTACCTAAAAGGGGGTCTACAAGAAACCTGGAGAGGGGCTTTGGACAAGGGCCTGTAGGGACAGGACAAGAGGAATGGCTTTAACCTGCCAGAGGGGAGATTGAGATGAGCTCTTGGGCAGAAGCTCTTCCTTGTGAGGGTGCTGAGGCACAGGGTGCCCAGAGAAGCTGTGGCTGCGCCATCCCTGGCAGTGTTCAAGGCCAGGTTGGACACAGGGACTTGGGTCAACCTGCTCTAGTGGAAGGTGTCCCTGCCCGTGGCAGGGTTTGGAAGTGGATGAGCTTTAAGGTCCTTTACAACCCAAACCATTCTATGAGTGTACGATTCATGGATGTTTTAACTGTTCCCATGTAAGATGCCTACCATTCAGAGTAGACCAGGCTCATTTTCTTTTGGAAAACAGAAAACACTTTCATGAGACTTGGGCTCATAATTCTGGCCATAAACAGTAACAGAGAGTGAAACTGTAAAAAATAAGATTAGAAGAAAACCCATGCAAAATTACAACATTGTAAAAGATTCTTACATGCTTCATCCCCAGGAGAGGATGACAACTCCGAGTATCTGGTCAGTGGAAAAAAATCTCCACAAAATCATAGTTGTATGTGTATGAAGCACCATAAAGGAACCAAACTAATTAGTTCAGGGCTAAGAAGACATAGCCTCAGAGAGGTTTCATCGTCCTCTTCAGAAGAATTCTCCTGGTGGCTTTCACTGGGAACTCACTCAGGTATAGCTATGACGAGAGCCATAACACATATGTGAGAGAAAAGGAGGGAAAGGCTTCTCATATTTCTAAGACTTCATTATTTCAGCAACCTACAGCAAAACACATTTGCAGGCGTTCTATGAGGAGTTATAAATAAAGAAAATGAAACTAACATCGACCCAATGAGTACAGTCCATTTCATGCAGTGTTTTCACTTACTTGACAACTGGCAAAGTTTAGTGATTTGAGGTGTGAATCACTGCTGATACAAGTAATTGGCAAGGGTGGAGGATGTTATTGTAAGAGACTGATTTGAAAGCATTTAAGGAATAGAATGAAGCTACATGCACAAAATGAATCACGAAGAGTCCGCTTTCAAATGCGTTGCCCTGGTACAGATTAAACTGGATTTTAGTTCCTCTGGAATCTGAACCAGCTCCCCTTAGAGTCAGGGAAAGGCTTCATTTATTATATACCAAAGACAAAAGGGATGGAATTGTGCCCTTCCTTGGTACAGTTGTTGGCAGTGGATGTTTTTATATCCCCTACATCATGTGAAAACTGTGCTTTTCCAACCTAGGTGATGTCCATTGCAGAGAAAGGGTGAAGAGAAACTGCCTCTGCTGGAAAATGCCCAGGATAACTCTTTTTTTAAGCATCCTTCTGCTTGGATCCCCTCCAAGGTCTCCTCTGAGCAGGCTGATATTTTGCCCTCTAAATACAAACCTGACCAGGCACCCAAAGCTTGACACAGGTTGCAAAAAGAGTATCACATCTGAATTTAAACCCAGAGCCTAGTCCGAGCTCGGAGGTTTTATGCAGTACATCACCCAATGAAATTGCCTTTTCCCCTCCCTGTTTCAATTAGAAAGAACATTAGGTCAATCAGATAAAGCCACATTGGGAGGATTTCCTCTTTATGGCGCTTGCCTCTTCAATTATCTATAATGAACTTCCTCACAGCACTGCAAAGCTTTTTATATGCAAACGAATCCTGTTTTGGGGCTGCCGCAATCACTGCTTGTTAATGAACTTGAAACAAGTGTTATCGGAAAGGTTACAGCACCAGTGGTGGAGGGAGACAGGATAAAGCTAGACAAGAAAGACCAGGCTGAAGAGCAGGGATTGGCCTGCAGGTAACATAGTGAACTATCTCCAAACCCCATCCTCCAGCCCCGTTCAGAGGCTTTTCGATGTGACAGGCATCAAGCAAAATGCCCACTCTTGGGAAATGTCTGCTCAGCAGCAGATAGGGTTTTCCCATCCTCCTGTCCCATTGATTCCCTGTGCCAATGCATTTCTCTCTCAACTCCTATAGCTGGGAAGAAAGAAAAATGAGGTGATGTTGCCAAGGTCTTTTCTTATGCCAAGAGAAAGAGGGGGAGCTGATTGAGAGACCCCAGGATGTGTCGGGCAGCTGAAGGGGAAGGGTCACGGTGGTGTTGAAGCCATGCAGTCCCAAATGGTATTTATACATGGTATCTGCTGGTGTTATCAGAACTGGAAACTCTCACCCGTGTTTTAACATAGCCTATATCACCTCCTTTCCCTGCCCTTTGTATTTTTACATGTCTAAGTCACCCAGGGTTAGATTAGGCCTCACTTTCTCATGCTGAGTAGCTACTTAACCCCCCATCTAATCCTAACACTGGTGTGCCTTCGTAGGGTACGACCATAGAATCCAAGGATAGAAAGGGTTTCTAGAGTGTCAAGCTTTGCCCTTTTGTCAAGACAAACACTTCTGTGAGACTTTAACCATTGTATTTCAGCATTAGTAATTCTCTGGGGACAGTTTGTGACAGGACAAGAAAACAGCAAAAACAGGGAGAGTTGGAACAGGGTGTAGCTCCTTAAGCACTCTTGGGGGTCCAATATAGTCTCTTTTCACACTGTGTCTTGTGCATGATGAGGCGTAGAGCAACATCCACCGCTCAACTATCTGGAGCCTCTTCCCATGTTACTGCTTGTTGAAGTGCTGCTCAGCACCAGGATGCCCAAGACTGCAGAGAATCACAGCAGTGAAGCTCATCACTGCATTGCAGTACCACATGGGCTTGCTACTTCCAATCCTTACACCATCCAACTGGGAGACTGGGGAAGGCTTCTGGACTTCACTGCAGCTCTGTGCTGCTTGGTTACTGGATTTTCTTCCTGCCCCTGGCCATGGATCAGCTCACACCCGCAGTGTGACGATTGATGGCTCTTGTAATTCTATTCCTGGTTGGCGTAACTGCAGATGTTACACGTCTAATCCATTTCTTTATCTTCCTAAGCTATTTGCTTCAGTAAGATGCTTCCACCATCTGCTCTAACACGCTCCCGGGCTCTCATAAGCCATAAATTCCACTTTTGAACCTTTCAGTCCCTTTTCCTACTTTCCAGCTTTGGATCAGTCATTTTTCTCCTGCTGTCCCTTACCCACACCTGCAGATTAAGCTTGCATCTGTTTATGTAAGTTCCCTGTCTCTGGACCCAGCTTTAACACTGGGAAGGACAGTGCGAAATGGTGTTGTTCTGTGGACTGGGCAGGGTGGCTGCACCATCATGATAGCATGTGCTCTATGGATAGCAGACAGCATGCCCAATACAGTACAGAGAAGAAAAAGAGGGGACAGGCTTCCTTTTAGCATGTAGATGTTGGATAGCCATCCAACAGACACTCACAAGAGAGCAAGATGGCATGGTCTGTGCTTATAGCATGCTTTTGTAGCTTGTCGCAGTGGGGTTTTTAAAGGATCCCATTTTATATCAAACCACCTTGGATTAGCCAGGCAAATGCTGCAGTCATTTCCTAAAGAGTTGATGGCCTCCTGGAATACATGTATTTGACAGCTCACAGTTGTCTGATTGTGCTGTGAAGAAGCAGTGCACTGCTACTCTGTGCAAATTAATGACACTTTGAATACAGCCTTCTGCATTGCAACTTTGGGTACTCAGAACCTCACCCTGTGAGGCACTGGATTAGCAACACACACTCAGCATTGCTCCTTTAGTGATATGATGGCAAGCCTTTCCATGGGATATCTACATGCTGTGTAACAGTTGTTTCCTGGGAGCTGGATCCATCTGTAATAAATACTCTGTCCCCTTCTAAGCCAAAACAAACTCTCTTTTTAACAGCCCAGCCTCTGTCTTGCTGGAACTGTGCCTCCAAGCAAGGAATTACGCTCAGATTTGTGCTTTATTCACTTCTCATGTCATGATATTGCAACTGGGCTAAGTTCCTGGAGGGAACGTGATTGCTTTCCCACTACCTGATTAATGGAACAGTATTAAAAAGCACCAGAGGTAGCTTCCTTGGGTCCTGAAGGCTGAAAGTCTGTAGGTCAAACAAGGGAGATAGGAAAGGATGGTCTGTAAAAGAAATCCTTCCTTACCTGTTTATCTCAGCCTTCCTGTAATGCTCTTTGAATACCCTTGTAATAGGCTGAGGCCCAGGGAGATGCAAAGGCTTTGTAATGGGTTGAAGTGAAGCGTGAAGTGAGAAGGTTGAGAAGCATCAGAGGACTCCGCCTGGGGCTGGAAAACCCATGTGCTGACTTGGTGCGTTGTCTTCTCTCTCCCTAGGACTGTCCACAGCTGCTTCAGGCAGAGAAGATCCTGGTGCCGGTGGAAGTGATCAAGCCGATCACATTGAAGGCCAAGAACCTTCCTCAACCACAGTCGGGCCAGAGGGGCTACGAGTGCATCTTGAACATCCAGGGAAATGAGCAGAGGGTGCCCGCCTTGAGGTTCAACAGCTCCAGCGTGCAATGCCAGAACACCTCGGTGAGCAAGCACTGTGTGCCTGGGAGAAATGTAGAGGCTAAGGAGGATTAGGAGTGCCTGCAGCATTGTCCCAATGGCACCTGGGGTTGTGTTGCAGCCCTTTTTATGTTATTGTGTGCACAATTCCAGCCACAGTCAAGGAAAGGCTGGTTGGTAGCTTGCAAACTGTCCTTTTTGCTCTTTAGGCTGGCTGGCGTTACCACACAGTAGTTGATTCTGCCCTTAGATCCCAGCATTTGGCAGTACAAGAAAGATGCTCAGGGGTCTGGAGCATCTCTCTTATGAGGAGAGATTACAGGAGCTGGGCCTTTTTAGTCCAGAGAAGAGCAGACTGAGAAGGGATCTCATCAATGCAGATCAATACCTCAAAGGTGGTGCCAGGAGGATGGTGCCAGGCTCTTTTCAGTGGTGCCCAGTGACAGAACAAAGAGCAATGGCCATAAACTACAACACAGGTTTCACTTCAACATGAGGAAGAACTTCTATACATTAGAGCATTGGAGCATTAGAACAGGCTACCCAGGGGGGTTGTGGAGTCTCCGTCTCTGGAGACATTCAAACCCCACCATGGACGCGTTCCTGTGTAACCTGCTCTGGGTGGCTCTGCCTTGGCAGGGGGTTGGACTGGCTGATCTCCAGAGGTCCCTTCCAACCCTAGTGATTCTGTGATGACCCTTAGGCATTATAGGCCTGTGATAGAATCATTCTACAATTCTATGATTATTATCAGCTTAACCTGCCCATATCCTCAGAGTGCCACATCCTTGTGTGCATTCAGGAGGGTTTCTGAAGGGACAGGTATTTGCATCAACACTGAGAGGTGAAGTTATTCTGTGGGGTTTTGGTGACGGGACATATAAACCCCTATATAAACAGTCTGACTGTGGCCAGCATGTAATGGGTCAAAAGAAGGGTGAAATGCTGAAGGCTTAAGTCAATCTTTCCTCCTGTCACCGATTCACCACATGACCTTTTGTTAGTCTCTTTGCCTCTGCCCTCCTCTGCCCCCCCATCAGCAGTGCAGAATCAGTAACCCTCCTCGAGGAGTCACAAGGGTGGTGTCACTGCAGCAATGACAGTGTTGGGGGCAAACACTGGCATAAAATCACAGACTGGTTTGTGTTGAAGGGACCCTAAAGCTCCTCCAGTTCCAATCCCTGCCAGAGGCAGGGGGACATTCCACTAGAGCAGGTTGCTCCAAGCCCCTCTGGCCTGGAACACGGCCGGGGAGGGGCCAGCCACAGCTTCTCTGGGCACCCTGTGCCAGAGCCTCAGCACCCTCACTGTGAAGAACTTCTTCCTTATCTCCAACCTGAACTTCCCTGGTTTCAGTTTGAACCCATCACCCCTTGTCCTATCACTCCAGTCCCTGATGAAGGCCCCTCTCCAGCATCCTTATAGGCCCCCTTCACACACTGGAAGCTGCTCTGAGGTCTCCACGCAGCTTCTCTTCTCCAGCCCCGATGTTCTCAGCCTGTCTTCATAGAGGAGGCGCTCTATCTACCATGAGTTGTGCATACATGCAAGAGTGGTCTCTCCACGAGATTCATGTCTCCAAGATGTACATTTGATTCATTCTATTGCTGCTACTACGAGATGATTTATTAGTCAAAGAGCTAATTACAGGCTTTAGACACTTCACTGCAGCTCTTCCACTCCATGCTGGGCAGCGCCTGTTAAAATCCGTCACAACATATTCTGCTGCATTAAGCAGCGTGCTGAGGATTACAGGCACTTCACACACTTTATGATCTGTTGCAAACAAGCAGCTTCCCAGCCACATTTCTGCATTTATTTCTTTGTCCCCCTGATTTTCATTACTGGTTAGCGGCCTGTGAGCATCCAGGTTTGATGTTTCGTAGGAATGGATGGCTGGAGAAGTTAAGAAGGCATTACACTTTAAAACAAATTAGGATTTACTTTTACAGTGGTGAAAGATTGTGGCTAAATGGGTATTATATGGATGTGGGTAGAGACTACGTGTCTGTCCAAAGAGTCTTTGCAAGGAAAAGAGCAGCCACCCTTTAGAGACATGAGTTTTCTGGCACACGGAGACATCATCATAAACTAGCTCAGGATGATTTTAAGTAGGGGACTGACAGGTCAGTAGTCCTGAAGGGCTCCTTTCAGCATCTGAGTTTGTGATATCTGATAATACAGCCTGGTTTTGAGAGGTAATGATTACTATTCCCATACTACCCCAATGCTCCAAGAGGCTGCTAGTGCCTAGGAACAGAGAAATGGGCTTCCATGAATCCCCACGTGCATTTGCCTGTGGGATGTCTGAGTGCTCCAGCAGCACCATTTTCACCTTAATGTTTATGTTCCCAAGCCAGGACACTCAAGGCTACTCCTGAGCTACACAGCGTGGCAGGGCTGAGTGTGAGGTTAATGGTGAAGCACTCCATGACCTTGTTGCTGTGTGGTGTCCATAGAATGCCTGTCCCATGTTTGGTGGTAGCTGAAGTGGACCTCTTTCTTCTCCAGGGAGAGATGCTTATTTTGGATCAAATCAACTCTTTTCAGTATTCTGCCTCTCTCCCTCTCTCCACCTCCCATTCTTTTCCCTTCTCTTTTCTTCCCTTTTCTTTCGAAGGCATTTTAACTCTGATTTGAGCTCTTTTCCTTTCTTCCCTGAGAAATGTTATTTCATTGTTGCTCTGAATTTACAGACACTGAGAGAAAGAGATGTGGAAGGGAGAGCCAGACAAAAGAAAGACACATTCACACGCATACAAAAAGGGAACAGAGAAGCCCTGGCTCTGTTTGAGCAGGTGGCAGAGGACACAGACAATAGGGAAGGAGTGCTGTAGATATGTCTCCATCATGATTATTTCCTTCCCTGCCAGAATTAGTGTTCAGACCGGAGCCACTGTGATACAATGAGCCTCTGCTCTGAGGGTCACCTGCCTTTAGAAACAGCCCTATGAGCTTGTTTGTAAATTGAATCAGCCCCTTTCAACAGAGCTTTTTACTCAGCAGAGTTGCTGGATGAGGCACTGAATGTAGCACCTGCATTGCAGGCTTGGAGAAGGTCCAAAGGAGGGTGGGAGGATGTGTTGTGATGGTGTGTCCCTGAAGGGATGCTATCCTGCCAGCAGATCTTTCTGTCGGTGCTGCATGCTAGACTAAGCACTCATTCTTGGCTTGTTTTCCTTCAGAAGCCCCAAGATATCCCCCCTCTCTTCATACACTAGGCACTGGCATGCTCAAATTCGGCTCAACTTCTGCAAAATGCAGGGGTTTTCCTGCTTTCACACACGACAGAATCAGGGAAAAGCCTCAACTCTTGCTTTCTGCTGCCTGGTCCCTGAAGATTTACACCAAGGATCAGAACCATCTTAAGCAGATGCTTTTTTAAGTGGCTCCGACTTCAGTTAAAAGATGCTATAAGGACACCCAGGTGGGACCAGCCTATCTGATGGTGTGTCAGTGGTGTACTACCCAGCGCTAGGTGCTCAGCCAGCTTTATCTCTCCCCCTGTCTTTCCTGGAGATATTTCCTCTGATAACAGTAATAAGTCACCACAGGGCAGCACGCTTCAGGACAATTATTGTTCCTGTCAAGTGGTTTGAGAGTCTCTGGGCTTTGTCCTCTATCACACCACCCAAGGCATGCAATTATCACTCAGAGAGACATTACCTGCCAGTCCTTATTGCACTTATGATAGCTCTGCCGACAGCCTGGACACAGAGTGATGAGAGGAAATGAAAAGGAGGGGAGCTAAGGAGGCATATAAATAAGTAAGTAAAAACATCAGCAGGAGGGGCTGAAATTGCTAGATCTATTAGGGTAGAAAGCAATCTCCACAGTGGGAAACACTGGGAGCCCCAGCATGTGCAATCAGCCCCGTATTAGCTGCCTTTGACATGAGGAAGAGGAAGAAGGGTGAGAGATAGAATCATAGAATAGTTAAGGTTGGAAAGGACCTTAAGATCATCTAGTTCCAACACCTCTGCCATGGGCAGGGACAATTGACCCACCTGACCATGCCATGATCACTACTATTACCTGCTTCAATGACTAAGCCCACATTCTGGCTTGGTATGAGCCTGCCCATTGCCTGGCCTTGGCCCACACAAGCAGCACGCACTGATTTCTAGCAGCAAAACCCCTGTTGATAATTTGCCTCTGGTCTTCTTCTCATTGCCTTCACAGGTCTGCGTGTCGTGAGACCCAAGATGTTACAGCTTAAAGTGCTGTGTAACTTCAGGATAGGAAAAGCAAATATGTTATATCTGTCATATCATTGCACTTGAGCAAAAGATCTCGGTGACATTTGACTCTGTGGTGTGGCTCACACAGTAGAGGGAGTGCTAAAAAACAACCCAACTAAAAACAGAGCTGGGAAAAATGAGGAGCTATTTACAGAGATCATGGCAAAACATCCTTATGGGTGGCCAAAGGGAGACAAACATAGGGTTGTGAGTTGTGCATCCACTTCTCAACTATTATGATGCATCGTCATTAGAATAATAATAATAGTTATTATTATTATTATTTAGCTACATTAAAATGTCACAGAGAAATCCCAAGCGTGATATAGGCTCTATTGTCCTGGATGATGCCCAGACATTAAATTCTGTCCCAGCTCTGAGAAGCAAAAACTCAAGAAGATGGAACAACTGTGGGCAAGAAGTTTTTTACCTACAGTTTATGGCTGGGAAATTGATGCAAAAAGGGATTAAATGATTAGCACAGGCCCACACAAGGAGCTGGTGGCAGAGATATGGGAATCAATCTCCAAGCTCAAGCTTTATTCACTAAAGTGGTGTAAGGAAAACAGACTTCACACTAAAACACTGCTAAAATGCTGTTTGTCTGCAGAGGTTTCCCTGTTTTGGACATGCTTGAGGTACAAAAGGGAAACATCATGTAACTGCTTTTCATTTATTGTCCCAAGTCTGCCCAATCCAAACTACCAAAGGGCTTTACCCAGTGATACAGCGTCCCAGCAGGATGCAGTGAGAGGTGTGGATGTGATGGCTGTGGATCTGCACAATCTGCATGGCTCTGAGGTCCTGAAGCTGAGCTGCTCTAAGGCAGGGTGCCTGTAGTAAATGGGTGCACAAAAGAACCACTAACGACATGGCAAAATGAGGTGATGGGCTCAGCCTGAGTCGCAGGAGACAAAGAACTGGGACTTAGGAGTTCAAAACATTGTTCCTGTGAATTACAACAGCTCCTTCTAGCAGCTTTTTGGCATTTCCTGATAAGAGCCAGCCTGCCTGTCTGGAAAGGCAACCTTTCTCTCTCAGTTTGGGCCTCTAAATTGCCTGTAATTTTCTGCTTTGATTTGACTTGCATAGCAGGAATAGAGATTTGGCAGATTTAGGGGTCAGATTTACCTCTTATGAGAAGTTCTGCCTATGCTGGAGGAAGTTGTGCAAGGCGAGGTAGACAGACAAGTCCTAATGGTAGGAAGGCTCTTAGCAGGAGTATCCGGGAAGCTCTGCTGTCCTGGAGATCGATACGCCATCCCTTTTTTCTTCCCTGAAACATATTTCCTCCTTATTGTTACAGCTGAGTGAATCCTTTTCAAAGCCTCCTATTGAGTTCAGTGGGCTTTGAACGGGGGTCACAATGAGTTAGCAGCTCCTGTGGTCTGAAAAGGATGGAGCATTTACTCGCTGTTGCTTTGCAAATTGCTCCGTTTCGCTGCTGTGCAGCCCATGAGATGTCTGAGGCTGGGCATGGCAGTGTGAGCATCCTCATTCCAGCCCCAGCTGGCTTCATCCCTGGAGCTCGTCCATTGGGATCCCGTTGTTTATTCCCACTCAACCCTTTCCAGTTCTGGATCAAGTCTGCTGAGTTAACAAGTCTAATATGTGTTTGCCCCTGGTGCCACAGACAGATAAGATCTGAAATCCCAGCTGGGCTTATGCTGCTGGCTCTTGGATCCTCAGTGGGATGAAAGGCTCTGGGGGACTCCAGCTGCCTGTCCCTTGGCAGCCTTGTCTAGGCTCTGCTAACAGCTAAATCCCAGTACACACACATGAGGCTCTGCTGAGGCAGAAAGCAGCAGTTTTTCAGGCACCTACAGACTCAGCTTCTTACTTAAGGGTGACCAGTGGTTCTGTACATGTTCTCTTTCCATTCCCAACCAGCATTTGCAAAGTGCTGTGCAAAGCTCAAGTTTCCAAAGCTCCTGAATAACAGAAGATTAATTATTCCCTACTTTTCAGGCTCTCTCCTTCCTACTCCTGTCTTTTCACCCTTGCCCCCAGCTCTGTAAAGCTGTGAAAAGCCAGTGTTTTGAGTCCAAGTGGCTCTGCATCATCTTGCATCTTGCTGGCAGTGTCACCAAGAAGTGTCATAGAGATGCTAATGCTGAATGAGACTGGCGGGTGCAGCCCTATTGCAAAGGGCTCTGCTAACCTGCAGCTGCTCTTTACTTCCATGGTAACCACCAAGCTCATACCCATAAATACCCTACAACCAGATTGTATTCACAGGGTTTTGCAGATTAGTGGTTAATTGCGTTTCGCTTGTCCAAAGAGAAATTACCGTGTAACTAACACTCACTCTGCTTTAATGGACAGAAATAACCATCTACGATTTACTCCCCAGTTATATGGCAATTAATGGATACAGAAAAACCTACTTCTAAAGGCTTAGTGCTTTGATATCTCTGTGGAAAACCTTGCTGAGACTTTAAGTGATGGGGAGCTCTTTAGTGGTGTCTAAGATATATCCAACCAAACCAGTCAGCTTACTGAATTATATGTAACCTTGTAGTGGGGAAAACATCTCTTTCTTTCAAAGTGGGAGTTTGTCCTGCTATAGATCCCAGGACAGTGGGAGATGGCTGATCTCAAGAGGGATTTGTATGTGGATATATATGTCAGTAATAGCAGCAGACCTGAAATGTCTCTCCCTTTCTCGCCTTGTTCCTATCCTGTCCTTTAAGCAACCATCTCAGGCTGTGCCAGGGGAGGTTTAGACTGGAGCTGAGGAACAATTCCTTGCCCAGAGGGTGCTCAGGCATCGGAACAGGCTGCCCAGGGCAGGGCTGGAGTCACCGTCCCTGCAAGTGTTCCCAGCCCGTGGAGCCGAGGCCTCAGTGCCAGGGGTTAGTGGTGGCCTTGGCAGGGCTGGGAATGGTTGGGCTGGATGAGCTTAAAGGGCTTTTCCAGCCTGGCTGATTCTGTGATCTCCTTTCCCATGAAGAGACTTTCTGCCTTTTGGTGAAGTGTTGGATGGAAGCTGTTGGTGGAGGTGGGCTGTGGGACGTGACTGGCAGCTGGGTGAACCCTGTGTGAACGGGTTGATGGTAACTCAAAAGTTAGCCTATAAAATACACTAAGCACCATGTGTGAGGGAGCTCTCTGAGCAGAGAGGGCCTCCAGCGATCAGCTTCCATTTCCTTTGTTAAGGCCAGGTCTGTGTACCTAGACTGTGCCTGACAAGTGTTTGTTTTAGTCTGCTTAACTCTCTCAGAAGATTTCTATGGCTTTCTTAATACATATTTCCTGGAAACCAGATACCCCCTATTCCAGCTGAAGTATTTCTGGTTCTGAGAAGGGAAGAAAAACTGCCTCCTGGGGCTTACATACGTAACAAACTCTCCTACATCCCCAAATGAGATTTGCTTGTTTTTTTGGCAGCAATATGGCATTGTTGATTCACAATCTGTTTGTGATCCTCAGTAGTCTCCAGACCCTTTCCTGCAGCACTGGCCAATCACTCCAATTTCATCTTCGTTAACATTGATTTCTCCCACTAAAGAATAGTCAGGGCTTGCCTATATTGAATTTCACTTTGTTGATTTTGGCCTGGTTCTACCATTTGTCAAGTTAGTTTTGAATTCTTAACCCTGCTTTTGGATGTTCTTGCACCCTCTTCTGGAACAATGCTGTTCATGGAATCTGTACTGTCATCCAAGTCAGTAGTGAAAATACTGACCAATATCAGACCCAGGACGATATTCCATTTAAAACACCCTCCCAGCCTGACACTGAGTTCTTTGACTTTATTTTTGGCATCTTTTGTATATACCTTGTGGTGGCTTCTTTCGATCATATTTCCCTAATTTGTTTATGGGGCTCCCCTGTAGGACAGTAGCAAATACTCTACTGAAATCAAGATAAAGCCCATCTGCTACTTCCCTTTCGTCCACAAAGCCATTAAGCCTGTCAAAAAAGGAAATTAGGTTGGGTTGACACAATTTGTTCTTGACAAATCTGTGCTGGCTGATTTTTATCACCTTATCAACTCGCAGGTGCTTATAAATTGATTGTTTAATAATTTGATGTACTTTCTTGCTGGGAAGCAAAGTTAGGCTGACAGGTCTATAATTACATAGAACCTCCTTTTCCCCCTTTTTAAAGGTATTTCCATGATATGCTTTCTAAGACCTCACTTGTCTACCAGGAGGTGTTCAATGTATCACCATCCCTGGCAGCGTTCAAGACTAGGTTGGATGGGGCATGGAGCATCTGGTCTAGTGGAAGGTGTCCCTGCCCATGGCAGGGGGTTGGAACTGGATGAGCTTTAAGGTTCCTTCCAACCCAAACCATCCTGTGATTGTATGATTCTATGATCACTAGTGTAGATAACTTTACATATACTCTCAGCATCCATGGAGTACACAGCAAAGGTATATGTGGATGGTAGACCCACAGTGCATAATGAACACTTCAGAGGTGCAACCAGGAGTTGGCCTAATACCCTTCAGAGCTGTGCTCAACACCTAGAAGATAGATTTACAAGATAAATCCCATCATATGCACAGATCAACTAGTGCTGTGATGGCACTAGGCATGAGGGCAGGTAGCAGCATACCCCTGGGTCCAGAGAGAGGTAACGGAGCTGGCAAAGGGCCTGGAGCACAAGTGCGATGAGGAAGGGCTTAGGGACCTGGGGGGTTTAGTGTGAAGAAGACAAGGCTCAGGGGGGACCTGATCGCTCTCTGCAACTGCCTGACAGGAGGATGTAATGAGGTGGGGGCTGGTCTCTGCTCTCAAGGAACAAGGGACGGGACAAGAGGAAACAGCCTCAGGCTGTGCCAGGGCAGGTTTAGACTGGAGCTGAGGAACAATTCCTTGCCCAGAGGGTGCTCAGGCATTGGAACAGGCTGCCCAGGGCA
>NW_009915066.1:28837-46639 GCF_000696875.1 Nestor notabilis | reverse complement strand
GCCACCGCACCTGTGAAGGTGCCCCAGCCAGTGGAGCCGAGGCCTCAGTGCCAGGGGTTAGTGGTGGCCTTGGCAGGGCTGGGGTAATGGTTGAACTTGATGATCTTGCAGGTCTTTTCCAGCCTGGTTGATTCTATTCTATATGTAAATGCACTTTAATCATGGAATAGTCACCTAATGTGTAAGTAGGCTACTCAGAGGGGCACAGCTTGCTCTTTTGAGCCCCACAACTTCGACAGCATCCCATGGCTTTCTTGCAGGTAAATGGTGGTTAGGGAGGTAGCTTCCAGCTCTGTTTCTCTTGTTCACAACTTGCCTCCCATCCCCTCCCCACCTCAGGGCACCATCTAAGCTGGGTTTGGGGTTTCTCTTGTTTTTCCTCTCCCACTTCAGTATTCCTATGAAGGGATGGAGATTAACAGCCTGCCGGTGGAGCTGACGGTCGTGTGGAATGGGAATTTCAACATTGACAACCCAGCACAGAACAAAGGTAAAGAGTTATTTCAACTTGTCCTTGGAAGCGGTAACCTTAGCAACGGGCCGCATCGCTCCCTACCCTTAACAAAGCTGCCACCACCTCCCAGCGCTGTCTGGTACATAGTTGTTCTCTGCACTCTGCAAATTACCATTTCTTGGTGTGCTTTGTGTCGTGTGTTCCTCCCCTTTGCAAAGTATGACTCTCCCTCCCACTTGTGTTGCTTCCCCTGTTCCTTCATCATCTTCGCCTCCTGCTTCTCCCCACGTTTTTGTGCCTTGGTTTTATGCCCCTCTTTCTTCAGCTTTCTCCTCCTCTTTGTTTCTCCTGTGGTGATGCTCTTCAACATGCCAGGAGATGGGGTGTGCTCTGCTTAGAGGCAATGTAGTGATGAAGAGGGGAAGGGAGAGGAGGAGGAGAAGGGCCACAGCTTGCCCATGGGAGAACTCTGAACAAAATACAATGATTATGGCAAAGGACCCAAACCCACCTCCTGCCCAAAGCTTGGCTCTGTTTAACTGCCTCTGGTGACACAAGATTGATGTGCCCCTCACAAAGGGATATTGCACATCCAGCCATGACCCTGAGGCAGGCATTTTTGCTGGAGATGGATGGTCCATTCACATCTTCTTCTTCCTTCTTGTTCATCACCCTCAGCCACCCTGAAGCCTTTCCCCAGGCAACCTGGATGCTCTGCATTTACAGCTCAGACCTGCAGATTCTCCTTCTCACATGACCACCTCTCAGACGTTTCTCCCTCCCTTGTTTTACTTTCTCTTTTCCTGGACACTTTCCACATGTTCTCCCACTCCATCTCACCCCATCAGGTACTCCCTTGTTCCTCTCACAGTTTCAAGTCCACCCTCATGCTGAGGGTGAGGTTTGCACCAACGCCACACTAAAGCTGGAGAGCAATACAGAAGGCAGCTCTTCTTCCCATGGCATGACCCCTTCCTATCCATCTCCCCCTGCACCCACCTCTGTGATGACTTTATCTGATGGCTCAAATAGCCAGTCTGAATGTAAAAAGTCCTACACTGTACTTCCCCAAAACAGTGGCTTTTGAAGGTTAAGTCCACGCAGTAAACGCAACAGGCTGGATGGAGATCCTTGTCTAGCCCTGGCATCCAGCAGCATGGCACAGCCCATGTTCACACCGCCATCCTCTCTTGGCTTCCAAATATCCTTTTCATGGGTATTGACTCTGACAGCTGCAGTTTATTTCTGTTCAGTGGGGCTCAACAGGGCTTGGAGCAACCTGGTCTAGTGGAACGTGCCCATGGCAGGGGGTTGGAACTGAATGAGCTTTGAGTAAGTTCCCTTCTAATCCAAAGCAATCTGTGATTCTATGATTTCAAGATGGATGTAAACATTTTCCCTCTGTTATTCACCCCCTTACATCCTGCCTCTGGAACAAGCATCACAGAACACCTTCCCCTCTCTCGCTCTTCATTCTGCCTTCATCCCACCACTGTCCTGTGCTATCTGCATCTCTGAGGTCCTCTCTGTTTTCCTATCCCTGCAGTTCACCTGTACAAGTGCGGGGCCATGCGGGACAGTTGCGGACTCTGCCTTAAAGCTGACCCTGACTTCGAGTGCGGTTGGTGTGAGGGACAGAATCAGTGCACCCTGAAGCAGCACTGTCCAGCCCAGGACAGCCAGTGGCTGGAGCTGTCCAGCACCAAGGGCAAATGCACCAACCCGAAGATCACGGATGTAAGTCATGGATCTGCAAGAAGTTGGGGTATTCCCTCTCATACCCTTTCCTTGGGTTATTTTCCTGGTTTCTCTTTGGATTGGTAAGGGCTGGGTTCTGCTGAGTCAAGCAAAGCCACAGGTACCCTTGGGGATGGGAGGTTATGGTGGCCTTCAAAGGTGGGCACAGAGTTTCAGGTATCTACAACATCTGAGCAGGGTGTCAGAGTTCCCACTGTATTCAGTGTGGACATGAATCAGTTCTATATTGTCTGCTGGAGGCCCATAGTGTCTGACCTGCCAACACAGGGCTGGTTGATGTGACATGAAGACTTCGTGAGACCTTGGCCTTCTAGAGGAACAGCTAAAGGTGAGACAAGATGTTCTGGGCCATCTCAACAGGACAATGTGAGGGTAGTCAGGGGAGCCCAACTGTCTTGAAACAGCCTCTCTGCCCAGCCTGGCTGAGATGGAGATGTTAAGTGATCCCAGAGAGGTTTGAGCTGTGCTGACAGGAGGTCAAGGAAGGGGGCAGGTTGTAGTTTGTGCTTCCTGGCAGCATGACATGGACAATGTCAGTGTACAAGACTCCAGTGACTCCATCAGAGTAATGCTCTTCTGTTTGCCTGGTTGATTTTGCATGGTGAAAGAAGTTCCCACAGAGCAAACAAAGCTCCATACAGTTGTCAGCTTTCCCCCTTTGAAGGCTCAAGGATGAGGCAAAATCAAGCCTGGGCTAAACAAAGTTTAGTGATTAACTCCTATTAAGTGATGAAGAGATTGAAGGCAAGGCTGGAGGGAGGGACCTGCAGGATAACAGTGTTCTTCAGAAGGTTTCCTATTGATTGTGTTGACTACACTCAAGGAAGAGCTGGGGGATAGGTACAAAGAGGAGGTAAGATAATTGAAAGACCATAGGCAGAAGGAGCAGAGGAAGGAGGAGAAGGTAAGGGAGGAAAATCATGCCTGCAGTCTAAAGGGATTTTTGTCTGCTGTCTAAGGATGCTTTGTCATAATGACATGCACCATTTTCATGGTCACAGGGCACACAGCAGGACAGATTTGAGCCTCGAAAATGAGTGCTCCATCCTTATCAGCTTCCTCCTGCTTTAAGTATTTCTCAGTCACCATATCTTAGTTAACATGAGTATCCTTTCAGGGTGGCTTGGGACTTATTTTGCAAATGGGAAAAGTAAGGAGGGAAATAAGACAGAGAAGGTAAGGGGAAATGTAAAGGAGGAAAATCCAACCTCCATGGTTTTGGTCTAATATGAATAATCAGGTGGGTTATTTTCCTAGAAAGCAAGAAATGGTTTTCAATTATATTTGGTTAAGAATCAAAATGTTTGCATGTTATGGATGAGCCCTAAAGCAATGTCCATGCATGAAAGTTTTGTGAAAGCAAAGACTGGGTAGAATCTGTTATTCCCAGATGCCACTGGAAGTAACCCCTCCTACTGTGTTTTGATCTGTCTTCCTGTCATTCATTAGTCCCAAACAAGGGGCATTGTCCCCGAGGTACTCATTCAGTTGAACCACTGAAGTTCCAGGCTTATTCTGATGTTTCCAAGGTGGAAGTCTCCACCACACTTGGATTTATTTGGGGCTGGTATTTTGAGCCTGCCACAACCACCTGAAGCAGTGAAACCAAACCCAGACAGCCAGAATGAGCAGCTATCTCTGAAAGTTCAGCTTTGAGGTCTTGAAAATAGTTGGGAGATGGGGAAAACTTCTTTTGAATCTTTCCAGATTCTCAAACCTTGAGAAAGATTCATACATTTTGCACACATTCAGATAATTTGGTATTGGGAAGCTGACATGGCAGCAGCTTGGAACTAGGCGATCTTTAAGGTCCCTTCCAATCCAAACCATCCCATGACTCTATGATTCTACAATGACTAACTAAAGAAGAAGTCTAAAACACAAGGACCATGCAGTAGTATGATGTCCTGAAGATCCACCCGCATTTCTCTGCCATGTTTTGCCCACAACCCTGCATCTCCAGTCTCTTTATGAACTGCAAAGCACTCATTCTCCACCCTACAGCTCCAGAGGGGACATAGCTCTAATTCTGCTGGCATTTCCTCCAACAGCTCCCAAGGCTCGAACAGATCATTGCAATATTCACCCATGAAATATTCCAGCTGTCTGGTGCAATCATAAGTAGCTCTTGGAAAGTCTTTTTCTGAGCCATTAGCATGGAAGTAATCTCAAGTGACTGGGTATATATTGCAGCTAATGGTAGATCTGGAGCGGTTGGTAAGAGCATGCATATACTGACGAGGAGCCAGGGCAGTATATGTGCGGGCAAAGGAGAAACAACGCATGTACTCACACTTACACATGCACACACACATACCCAGCACAGAGCTTCCTATAACCTGCACTTACTTACTAGCTCTTGCATTTATATTGCCACAAAACCTCCTTTAGGAGTGACAAAGCTCCAGCACTGGGCCCATATGAGCGGAGGGTGTAAATTGTAATGCAGTGTCACAGCTCTGGGTCTTCAAGAGAAAGCTGAGGCTTCCTGGCACCATTTGTATCCTTTCTTGTGTTTTTCTCTCCCAAAAAGTCTTGACAGGTCTTGTTCCATATTTTTGCACCTGTGATAGAAACAGCCTCCTTCTCTCTTGCTGTGAAACGGAGTGGTAACACCTTCTCCTGGTACGCATCCCTGGGAGTGCAATGGGCTGGGGTTAAGACATCTCCCACATGCTGCTGGGAGAATCCCAGGCCCTCCTGTTTTAAGGAAATAAGTGGGTTTTGAAGCTGGCCTTTACCAATTAAAGATCACCCAGGGGAGGTGTTCAGAAGTGTTGTGCTGGCTTTACTCTATGAAGTTTCCTGTAGATGCTTTCTGAGTTGAAGCAAGGATTTATAAAGATCTCGTGCTTTAGACAGAAATGGAAGAGGGATCATAATGTCTCCGCTGAGTTGTTTGTGACTTTGGCAGCGAAACTTTTGTCTCAAACTCACCCTTGGTTCCAAAAAATGGGCCTTTCCAGAAAGATGTTCCTTTTCACCACTACACCTTCTTTTATTCAGGGTAATGGCATAAGTCATATGAGAGAAAAAATCCTCTTTTGCTCTGCTATGGGATGTACAGCCCATGCTAGCAAGCTCTTTCAAGCACAGGTGAGCCCTAATTAACCACAGATCTAGCTTGCTAGACACCTACCTTACTAGAACAAGTAAAAACCATCTGATGGCAGGTTTAATACAGCAAAATGGAATTGAAATATTCCATGGGAATAAGAAAATAAAACAAATTATAGGACTTTTAGTCTATCTTTTTTTTTAACTTGTTCATTTTGAGCACTTATTAGATTGCATTTGATATATTGTGATATATTGTAGCCTTCCAGCATCATTCATACAGTGATTTATCAGGAGAGGATTAACTAATGTCAGCAAAATGAGTATTTCAAACAGAAAACTTTGCTTGGATATTTATTAATGATTCAGAATGAAAATATGTTGCATTTCCCATATTTGGGAAAGAAGTTTTCCATGTTGAGACCCCCACTGAAACATTTGGGATTAGTTTCTCCTGGAATAGAAATTCCATTTTCATCCTAATTTTTAAAGATACCTTCTTCATTTCATAGACAATAACCACAAATGCCTTTCTCTTTCTTTCTCTTCTTATCCATTTTCCACTAGTCCACCAATCTCATCACCACAGACTATCCAAAGGTCAAAGCCAACCCAAATGGTCATTTCACCTTTCACATTTATGAATGTTGTGCTATTTTCTTTTTGGGACTTCAGTGTCTTGTTGACTTTTGGAGTAGGAATAAACCTGCTATGGTTCTGATTTTGTTGGCTTAAGTGGTATATGTGGGTGTTGGACCTGAGACCAGGGTGCTGCAGGGATCTTGTGCTGCAGAGGTTGTGTGTACACAACACAACGCTACTGATCCAAGGGCTTGTCTGCAATCATCTGTGCTCTGTATTTGTTAACCTCTGTTGATTCCGCGGATAGTCAGAACAAAGACACATTCAGGAGGTGGTTCATGGCACCTAAAACTAAATATCCTAAATTAAATATCCCTTAAAGATGCCAAGGTATTTCCTGTTATTAAAGATGGACCTTCTAAAAACTGACCTCTGATTGGAAATGAGTCTAACCCTGATGCCAGCCTCAGCACTCGGAAGTGGTCACAAGCAACACCGCTTGTGCCAGTGCCTCAATTTTCCCTTCCAGTTCAACTGCTATGCAAAGGTCTTTCTGCCAACCCGAGATTCCCAGTTGGCAAAGCCATTGGGCATCGGGTAGGGACCTCAGACAGGGAATTCCCCCTTCATCACTGCAGACAAAGCCTTGCCAATGGTGGCAGATGGCAGCCAGAGTGGGCAGCAGGGAATGCCCTTTGAAAGCAACTCCTGAAAGCCCTTTCAACTATCCACTTGTATGGCAAAGCATTTGGGCACAGTGAATGATTGGAAGGGCAGAACAGAGAACTAAGGGCCAGCCCTGTGATTTATGTGTTGTTCAATATTGAGGAGACATCTCCGATGCTGATTTCCACCTGGCTCTGAACAAGGGTGATGGATGTGACGCAGAATGGGCCAGAAATATTGCACATAGACAGATAGCTCTGGGTGCAGGGTGAGGCTCTGCAGTCGAAGGGAGAGCTGAGCTTTGGAGTTTGGGTCATGCTTTGGCTCTGCTGCCCAACACAAGAAAGACATAATGATCCTATCCCTGCTAAGATCAGGAGAAGGTCCAGTATGAGATGCAAACATCATGCCACCAGCCACTGGGATGGTTGTGATGGCCACTCATCCATGCTGGGGTTCCGGGGCTGTCCACCGCACAAAGAAGCTGTCCATGCTCCCATGTCCCTTCCCCTGGCCTCAGCTCTCCATGAGGGCATTTGGAGCTCTCTCAGAAATAGATGTTGGCACACAGCAACTGCTGCTGTCTTAGTCACCATCCACCCACTCCACACCTAATCTGAAATGCCGTTTCTGTTGCCTCAGCTGTTTCTTTCAGGTGGACATGTTCAGCTGAGTTTGTGATGCATGACCAACACCTTCCTCCAGAACAGATCAAAAACTCCACGTGCTTTGGGCTGGGAATTTGGGATTCAAGTGACTGGCTGAAACCATTTGTGCCCTTTTCTTGTTCTTCCTCCCATTTCTTTCCACCAGGCCCCTTTTCTGCCTTTCCATGGCTCATTGGAACTAGATGATCTTAAGGTCCTTTCCATTCTGATTTTATGATTCTATGTCTATGAAGTGCAGAGCTCAGCTGCACCACCAGAAAACCCTCCTCCTACCTAGAAAACATCTCATACTCATCTCTGTATGCTTTGCAAGTAATTAAAAGAGACTAAATGGAACCTGGGGCAGAACTTTATATACTCTGATGTTGGGGCATGTGTGATATGTATTTGGACCAAGTAATGTATTTGGAGCAGGTTTATTCCTTTAGTTGTTCAGCATTCATAACTGTGAATGTCTCTAGTAGTCACAAAGAGACTTGCTGTTGCCTCTTCTTACACCTGAGAGGATGCTGTTGTCTGTACACGGGTGGTTTGGTTATTCTCCTTTGTCTTGGCTTTTTCTCCAGATCAACCCAGTGACGGGGCCTCGTGAAGGTGGGACCAAAGTGACCATCCGTGGGGAGAACCTGGGGCTGGAGTTCAGAGACATTGCATCTCACGTCAAAGTGGCCGGAGTGGAGTGCAAACCGCTGGTGGAAGGGTACATCCCAGCAGAGCAGTAAGTTGGGTGTGTGGCAAACAGTGGGCCACAGCACACCTAGTACAACAACCATTGCTACCTGTAGGGTCTTCTAAGGAGTCCATTCCACCCAGCATTGAAAAGGATGAATGGAAGATGCCATTCCTACCATACAGGAGCTAATAATCCATTTATTACAGTATTTGGGTTGCACATTTAGATAATCCTCATGGCACATGCCCTGAAGTTATCCTCTGTTTTTCACATAACACAAGGGTGTTCAATACCTGTCTGGGGGGCAGCAGTCCCAAGAAGCAGCTTAGCACATGCAGGAGACATCATTAACCCTTATAGCTGCAAAGTCGTCCACCATGCAAGGCTGGAGGACAGAGGGACCCCTGGGGTCAAACCTCAGCCTAGCATTGTCTGTATATTTAAGTGAAATTATGTTGATTTACCCCAGATAATCATTTACACCAGATGAAAGAGGGTAGATATAGATGAGATCTTAGGCAGAAGTTCTTCCCTGTGAGGGTGCTGAGGCGCTGGCACAGGGTGCCCAGAGAAGCTGTGGCTGCCCCATCCCTGGCAGTGTTCAAGGCCAGGTTGGACACAGGGCCTTGGAGCAACCTCCTCTAGTGGAAGGTGTCCCTGCCCGTGGCAGGGGTTGGAACTGGAGGAGCTTTAAGGTCCCTTCCAACACAAACCAGTCTGGGATTCTGATTCTATAATTCCATGATTTGTCTCACCAAAGGCCAACAGCCAAAAGCCACCACTCTGTAAAGAATCACTTAGTCCACACTTTGGTTTCTGGGTTGGGAAGAAGAGGATAGGTTAAGTCTACAGTCCATTCCCCAGCACTGTGAGTTGTTTGCTCCAATTCTATCTTTACCCAGACCGCCCAAACCATCCCTTAAACCTTGCTTCTGGTTCATCTTTTCTCCACAGGATAGTGTGTGAGATGGGGGAAGCCAAGCCCAGCCAGCATGCCGGATTTGTGGAAATCTGTGTGGCTGAGTGCAAACCAGAGTTCATGGCCAGGTCTTCACAGCTCTACTACTTTATGGTAAGCTGCTGCAAGAAGTTCTTCTCGTCCTTGAAGGTCCTCAGTCCCTTGTCCCCTTTGCTACATCTATCCATTGTCTTTGGCCATATTCAGCCTCTGAGCTCTTCATTGCCGTTCTGAGTGCAGCAATGTACTGATTCCTTCCATTTCCTTTCAAACTCTTGTTAGGAGCAAAAATAGCTTGCCTAATTAATGTTTTAGCAATCTAATAATAGTCCTGATTATTAACCCAATTACAGTTACGTACAGTCATGGTCCAAATTAGTACAGAAAATCCTCATTAATAGTTAAAAAATGCTATAAAAAAGAAAAAGGAAAAAAAAAACCCTTCCCATATATCTTACTTCTTCTCCAGGGTGTGATGCTCACCCTACCAGTATCCCTCCAGGCCCTACAGTTGAAGGAACCGGTGTATTCCTGGAGAAACATGGGGGTTGACATTAGTCATTATCATCCTGAGGTCTTCCCTGGGAGGAGTGCGATGTCCATGGTGGGGTTTCGTCCTCCTCACTCTTGGGGTATCTACCCCAAGCACCTACCCTGGGCACGCAAAGGGCTGGTGTTTGCAGGACCGAGCCTGGCCAGGATGGCAGCCCTTGGCCATGCCGGATGTCCCCATCCCTGAGCTCAGGCAGATCGGGCAGGAGGCCCTTTGCCATGGGACACTTGTGACCACAGGGACACCCAGCTCAGGACACAGTGAGCACAGACACATCCTGAGTCCTAGTGATGGTGTGTTAGTGCAAAACCCATGGCCTTTTGTTAGCAAGGACAAAAATTCCCCGGCTACCATAGCAGTGGTAGGTGTTTCTGCAAGATGTAGCATTGAAGGAGTGTTTGAATTAGATGGTGTTTTGGGTGTTCAGGAACAGCACTAGATCAGGAGGGACTAGTTCACTGCTCAGGCTTCCAGTAAGCTGTAGAGCACCACTGGGGCTCAGTGTAAGTGGGAAACTGTTTTGGATGCTGTTCGGTGTAACGATAGACACCAGCAAACTTGAACTTGGGTTAGCTTTTAAAGGGGGTGGTTTGGAGAGAGGACTTAGCCATGAGGAATTTGGAGTTGAAATCAGAAGTCCATAGGGATAGCAACACACACAAGTTCCACTCAGTGTGTGCTGATGGCACTTGGACAGCAGCCACACTCCTCCATTTAGATTGCTGGAGCTGGCAAATGGGCTTTTTATGCTGTCTGTGGGGACATAAGCTTGCAAAGCAGTCAGAGGGGCTCTAGGTCTGATTCCAGCCTATACTGGTGCAAGTTCAACTTCAGACTGTCTCTTTGCTGTGGTGAAAGAGTGGAACCAAACATGTGTTGTACGTTCAACTTGTGGTTTTGCTCTTTTCTGACAGTGCTCTTTGTCCAAGAGACCTGCTTGTTCCTCAAAGGCCCCTTGTCCTCGGGGGGACATGCAAGCATGCTGGGCACATGCAAGCATTGCCTGGCCTTGATCTGTGCAGGTTTGAGATGAGATGGCCTCTTTGTTCCCGTCAAAAGCTCTCAAGTCCTTCAAGTGAAACGCTCCTTTCTGAAATTAGTCATATGCCCAAGCATTTTTTAAGGTAAAGGGAACTGGTAATGAATGCAAAATCTTCTCTTTCTCACTTGAGCTACAGAAATTCCTCTATTCTTTGTATCTGCCAATGTCACTCATGTGGTGAGGGCAGAGAAATACCTTGAGAGATAGCTCCCATTGGGCATACAGAAGGGCTCTTTCCAGGACATTACACTTCAGCGTGTCACCTTTGCTGCTCTTGGAATTACTGTCTGATTTTGATCATGTGTGTCCATCAGTGACAGCTTTTCCCTCTGCTTGCTGCCTTTCCTGCTGCCAGCTATCCCAGCCATGCATGAGCATAAAGTCAACAGGGTTTTCTCTGCTGAATACCTTGATACCTTCGTGCTAGACAGAATGATACAGACGCTCTCCAGCCTGCCCGTCACATGCTCTTTCCTGCATCCATTGCTTTCATAGCAGGAGCTGTGTTTGTTGGTGTGGTTTGGATTTCTCCAATGGTCCTGCCAGGATTGTAGAGATGTTATTGCAGGCGTCACAATGTGCCTTGGCATCCTGCAGTGGTGGGTGGCAGCTTGAAGGGAAAGAAGATGTTTGAAAACGAAGGAAGGGCATTGCATAGGAGATAAATGTCACTTTCTGATGCATGGTAAATCCAGTGGAAAATTGCTTTTCAAAAGGTTGGTAGCAAAACAGGGTCACATTTGGCCAATAGGTTCAGTCTTCCCTTCTCCTGCAAGAATTGAAAGAGACATTGTTTGGAACTCACCAGGGTATTTCATTTCAGTGTTCTAAAAAAGAGGCAGCTTAGTTTAGAGATGCTAGAACAGTTCTTCTCCACGTTTCTAGCCAGAACTTTTACATTCAAAATGCTGTTAGTTTGCTTTAAACTCATCTGTGATCAAAAATGCAAATTGCATTAGAGAGCACAGTAAGCCAAAAGGGAAACAAAGCATTTGGTTGCAGGCTGAAATGAAATCTATGATGAAATGAAATTTATAATGATCTAAATGAGAAGAATTATTTTCAGCTATTCATTTTGTTGCTATGATAATTTCCATGGTCTTTCAATCAATAAAAGGTTTCCCTTCACTTTTCAGTTCAGATACTGAAGCAAGTTTGCCTTTGTTCTGGCTTTGGATGAGCATATTAGGCTCAGTGCAGGTGATGTGGCTCCTTTGATTGCAACTCTTCTGGGTCTGCTCCTAAAATCCTCTTCCAGGGTAGCGTTTGCAACAGGTCTTCCTTCCATCCTTCCCTTCCCACTGCTACTGTCGGACCTATAGAAAGGAAACCCATGTACACACACTGTGTGTGTCACGTCTTGCTCTGCCCTTGTCCCAGGGAGAAATGAATTGGGAACCAATGTCTTGATATGCTTCATGAGGTCAGTTTAGACACAGCTCTGGTGGCACCTTCTATGTGTACAGCCTGTTTGGAGGAGGTACTGGAGGAAAGAGAGGGGTTGGAGAGCAGAGGAAAGTAGGCAAGCTCCTAGAAAGGTACAGAAGATGTCCTCTCCTCTTACCCTCATTATCACTGTCCACTTCAGCCTGCTAAAGACCCACCAGACCCGCTTGCATTTTCCATCACCAGCAAGGAAATGGTCAATAGTCTGGAGGCTGAGTTTCACTGCAAACATGCTGTGCAATATTTATGAAGGCCACTGTGAATAATTAATGGTTTATTGCAACTTTGAAAGCTGAGACACAAATCCTTTTGTAAGCTTGGCATGAGACACAGCAGTGCTTTAGCAAGGAGCTAAAGCCAAGGTAGGTTTGGTCTGCAAGGACCCCCAAAAGGGCATGGCTATGTTTGTCTACCTCTGAGGAGAGGGAATAAAACCCACCCAGGAGTGGGCTTTGGGTCTTTAACTTAAGTGTTCCTCTATGGTTTGTAGCTGTTGTGCACCAGGTTGGCCATTCTCAACCCATTTTCTCACAACAACAGCAGTAATGTGCTGGTGGGGGAGGCCATCAACAAGGCATTAAAGAGGAGATGCCATCAGAGCATGAGGCGGTACCCTAAACGAAGAGGAGCACTGCATACTGAACTGCATCTTTTGCATCTACATATTCTTCCTTCATCTTTTGCATCTACATACTCTTCCTGCATCTTTTATCCCAGTAACAGCTGTTAGAGAATATTAGAAAAGTATAAAAACAGTTTCCAAACCATCATGTCAAAACCAGTCAAGTTTAAACACAAGAAGTGTCCAGCTCTGACAAGAGATTATACTACAGAGCTGTCTGTCTGATTTTCGTGTTCAGCCTTTTCTCCATGAGGCAGCTGCATTTAGAACAAAAGCAAGGTGAAAACCTTGCTGCTGTTCTTCAAAATGATTACCCAGAGAGGGCCAGGGACAGAGAGGGAGCTGTATATGTGAAAGAGGGAGCTGTGGTGTGTGTAAGGTGGGTTTATAAACATGGATTAATGGTTTCCAAAGCTCAATGAGGTGACCGCGCGATGCACCTACTTGTTCAGAGGAGCTGAGGAGAGCTTTGAGCATTTGTGTCATCCTTCTTAAAGAGGAGGGAGGGGGAAATAGTCTTCATTTAAATGCATATAGTAGCTTTTCACTTGGGACTGAATAGAAAGTTTTTCTATTAAAATGCAAATGAAAGAATAAACTGTAACTCCAAATTTCTCCCTGAAAATGGATGTCTCCTCTCCGCATTGTGGTAACAGGGTGATCTGTGCCTTCAGAATGCAAGTGTTTTATCTTGATTTGGAAAAGAAAGGAGAGAAGGGGGGTAAGAAAAAGAGGTTTGAGATTCGGAGCCCCTAAAGGAATTGTCCCCTTTTTTTGCTGTATTAACACAGCACTGTGTCGTGTTTAGGAAGGAGGCCTGGAATATCAGCAGAGAAAGGAAAACGGAGTTCATGGGGACAGTGCTCCTTTTGTGGCTGTAGTATTTCAGAGTACATCTTAACATGAGCACCACTACACTGTATCAGTGCAGGACACTCATGAGTAGTAGACTGTCTCAGCATCCAAGTCTGTTAAAAGAGAAAGATCTGGGGTCATGAGGTGGGAAAGGCAAGACATGAGCTCAGATGCTCTGCTAAATCACAGCTCTCCTCCTTCCCACGGGAAAAAGCCCATGAACACAGGGGCAGTTTTTAGGCATCTCTCTGGAGCTGTAGAGCAGGTTCTGTTACCTTCTCAGATCAGTACGGTTCAGAGCAATCTTTTGAGCTTCACAGTTTGGGGACGGAGAGTCCCCATCAAGATCCAATCAGCCAGTTCAGGACCCAGTTTATTTTGCAGAGCTGGTGTTGCGTGATGGCAAAGACAACACCTGAGCTGTGTCAAACAAGCAGTGGAGGTGGGAGATCATGGATCCAGCTGCTCCAGGCCTGGAACGGACTTTGCAAGCAGAGTATTTCTGAGGTGGGCCAGGCGTAGTCTTGATTTTGCAGGAGTAAGGAGAACAGATGGGGTTAGGTCTGCATTCATCCCACCAACTTGGCATTCAAGCAGGGCATCTATGTTAGGACTGGTATCAACCCTAGGCTCCTCCATTGATGAGAAGCAATGGTTGTCTTCTGAAGTCCACCTAACACATGATTAACCCCTGAGAGTACCTGCCTCTCTCCATCCCTAAAATGCTTCTCTGCTGTGCTTTCAACACGACCTTTTGCCTTCACAGACTCTGACCCTCTCTGATCTCAAGCCGAAGCGGGGACCAGTGTCAGGTGGCACCCAAGTGACAATCACAGGCAACAACCTCAATGCGGGCAGCAATGTCATCGTGACCTTTGGGCGACAACCCTGCCTCTTCTACAGGTACAGATGAGTCCTTCCTCCTGCACGTGCTTGAGTCTGAAGACGTGAGCAATTACATTCGAGACACCTCAGTCCCTGTCCCTCAAGCACCTCCTTTGCCTGTGGCCATGTCTATTCATTCCGCAGTGGGACTTTTGCATTCTGCACCATGCATATCCTTGCTGTGCATGTTTTGGGGTGGGAGAACAGGATTTATCTCATTGTTTTGATCTGTATTTGATGTGTTTTCTTCCATGGCTCCTTGTCAAATTTCACTACAATTCTCTGTGGGCCTTTGCTTTGCTACTTGCTCAGAGACTATGAATGTTGTTTGAAAGATCCATTTTCATGTCCCTGCTTTAGCAGAGGTGTCAAAGAAAATCTGACAACATCGGTGCTAAGTATTAAAACACCTCCCTTTTATCCCAGAATAGTCCTGTAGTGCTAAGAAATGGATGATTTGCCACATTTTAGCTCTGGGTTGGCTCCTGTTCAATCGCAGTTCAGAGAGGCTTAATGTCAATGTTACCTGCTGAATGTTCCCTGATCCCTGTGAGAATGAGCCTGAATCCCATTCCCAGAGGCTCCCGCAGCTCAGAACTACCCAGTGCAATATGTTTTGCTGCCAATATCAGTGGAGGCTGAAGATGAAGTTGGCACATTTCTCCCAGATATCCTTGGCAGAAGAAGGGCTCATTCACAGAAGACCTGGTACCACTGACTTGGGACAATGCCCTTCCTTCTCCTGGCTGTGGGGATCCTGTTTAGCTGCCTGTCATGGCTGTGGTGTGATTTAGCATCTATAATTCAGGAGGGGGAAATCACAAGTTGTGATTTAGAAGACCAAGAGGGAACCACAGCTGCTTGGAGATGCTTATTGAAGATACTGGGGAGTTTTAGGAAGGATTGAGCTTAGTCTTTCATGGGAATTTGGAGAGCATTAGGAGGGTACAGTCAGTGAAGTGAGTTCCTTGCTGCAAGGGAAGGATGCACCTTGCTTTGTGCTTTCTAGGAGTATAAGACAAGGCTGCACCACAAATCACAAATCTGGGAAGATTTAGGGTGTTTGGAGCCTGGATCTTTTGCTCTTTATGGGATGTTCAGACCTGGAGCTGGCCAAAAGAAAAGGTTAATGCAGAATCATCTTTGAGTCTAGTCATAAAATGCTTCCCACTATATCAGCACCTTCCATGCAAAGGTCCCAGGCACGCTGCAAACTGCACTTAAACAAGGTTTACAATCCTAATGCAAAGTTAACTTTATTATCCCAGACTGGAAAGCTGAGGTACAAACACCCCTCTTTATGAGCTGCTGCTGAATATGTCTGCAGGCAGGAAGGAAACATCCATCAGGGATTTAATCACACAGAAACACTTGTGGAGAGTGGTCTGGTTTGGACTTCCCTTGGGATTCATTTTTCACTCTGGGACATGAGAAATTGTGGCTTTTGGGGTGTTATTTAAAGTAGTGAAAAGGCAATGTCACTTCCTCAGGTAAATGTGTTACACTACTCACAGTGTATTCCTGTAGCAGTGAGTTCCACCACTTCACAGCGCATAGGTTAAGGTCACAGGACATATGAATAAGTAGCCGGGTTCTTTGGCAAGTGTTTTTTGCTGCTGGTGACATCTGGTTTACATTTATTTACTTCTGCTCACAGGAGATCCACCAAGCACATTGTCTGTAACACCACTGCCTCAGATGAAGGCTTTGAGAAGGTGAAGGTGTCCGTGAGGGTGGACAAAGCCAAGATACATCAGGAGTTGCAGTATGAGTATGTAGAGGATCCGACTATCCTGAGGATCGAGCCTGAGTGGAGCATCTTCAGGTAAGCATCCCATGGACACCCCCTAAGGCCTCCCAGGGTTTTCTAATGCAACACTTGTGTGTTCATATTGGTCTTTGATATAGAAAAGTGTTTGCCAAGCATTGTGTTCACTGAGAAACAGATTTGCAACATCCACCTGCAAATGCTCACCAGAAGCTGGTCTTGGTGGTCTCATGCTTTGCTTATAAAGGTAGGTACCCAGGACAAGGGGTGATGGCTTTAAACTTAAACAGCGGAGACTGAGGTTGGATATAAGGAAGAAGTTCTTCCCTGTGAGGGTGCTGAGGCGCTGGCACAGGGTGCCCAGAGAAGCTGTGGCTGCCCCATCCCTGGCAGTGTTCAAGGCCAGGTTGGACACAGGGGCTTGGAGCAACCTGCTCTAGTGGAAGGTGTCCCTGCCCATGGCAGGGGGTTGGAACTGGGTGAGCTTTAAGGTCCCTTCCAACACAAACCACTCTGTGATTGTATGAAGTCTCCAACTTAGTGTTGAAGTTTTCTCCCTTTTTACTGCAGCCCAGGGTTTATCTCCAGCACCAAGATTCTCCCTGTCTGAGTAGTATTACAGACTGCTAGTGCTGGTTAAACTACACATTTGTATCCCTAAAAGCTGCAATTCCTAATGCTTCTGGTCATGGCAGTGTTTCAGGCGCCATTGGGCTGGCTCCACAGCTTTGCATGGCAGCAGGACCAGTTGCTGACCTCTTAAACCCAGGTATGAATAACTGTGCTTAGAGAGGTGAATCTCCCATGTATTTGAGAGCAGCAATTCCTACCTTTCCCACAGCCTTCGTGGACTTGCTGGCTAAGGACTAAGCATTGCTTGTTTGGTTGTCATGCCTGGAAGCCCCAGGACTGAGATGAAACACAAAGAGAGCCTGGTCCCTGCCCCCTCAAACAGCCTTTCTCCTTGTTAGTCATCCCTGTTTCTCTTCACCCCATCGATGCTGCTTTGGTGAATTCAGAGGGTTAACATGAAGGTGTCTGAGAGGAGCATTTGCCCTGGTTGTGGACGGCATCAGGGTGATACCCAAATGCTCTCAGAAGTCTGCAGAAATAGCCTCGGGAGGAGAGAAATTGGCCATTAAATGCTCTTTTATTCCCTTGGAAAAGATACAAAATAAGAAATCTTAGTCTCCCCTCATTCATCCACGGCACCTCTCTGCTTCCCTGTCACACTGATTGGAGTAGCTGGGGATTAGGAGCAGGGCTTGTAAATCCTCCCAGTTCAGCCACCATCCAGAAGCTGTTTTCACAAATCAATTAGTGCTTTTAATTTCCATGAAGGAATTTACTGATTCAACCGGATTGAATCTTTGCACATTGGGCTTGAAGCTTTAGCATCTGGATTTTCCATTTGGGGGGTTATTTTCAGGCAGAGTTCAAGTTATCAGTGAAATGAGAAATTGCTTCACTCCGTTATTAAAGTGAGTTCAAGGCTGGTTAAAAGATGCAGGATTGACAGCCCAGGAGAGTGAATTCCCTTAGTATCCCCAGGAAAGCTTCATCATGGGGAACTTCCTCTGCTTGGCCTCAGGTCATAGAATGGCTTGGATTGGAAGGGGTCTTAAGATCATCCAGCTCCAACCCCCTGCCCCGGGCAGGGACACCTTCCACTAGAGCAGGTTGCTCCAAGCCCCTGTGTCCAACCTGGCCTTGAACACTGCCAGGGATGGGGCAGCCACAGCTTCTCTGGGCACCCTGTGCCAGCGCCTCAGCACCCTCACAGGGAAGAGCTTCTGCCCAAGAGCTCATCTCAGT
>NW_009915066.1:12012-28810 GCF_000696875.1 Nestor notabilis | reverse complement strand
CCCTCCATCCCTTGTCCAAAGCCCCTCTCCAGGTCTCCTGGAGCCCCTTTAAGCACTGGAGCTGCTCTAAGGTGTCCCCTTGAGGAACCTTCTCTTCTCCAGCTGCCCCAGCCCAGCTCTCTCAGCCTGGCTCCAGAGCAGAGCTGCTTCAGCCCTCGCAGCATCTTCATGGCCCTAACCTTAAACAGACCTACCCACTTTCATCCTATTTCTTGTGTACTTTCAAATCACTCTGAAGGTTCATAACCTTGGAGGAGGGTGCAGAGAGAGAACATGCAATATCCAGGATTACCAACTCTGGTGTAGGGTGTCGAGGACAGCTTTAAGCACTATAACTGTTAGCTGTGGAGCTCCATCCAGCAGGTCGTGATGGAGACAAGCATTAGTGTAATGCCTCCACACAGAGCTGGATGAAAGTGCAGACAACTCAAGTCCTGAGAATCAAGCAAGAAATAAGTTAGTCAAGACACGTGGATCTGGAGATGGATGGAGGAGGCTGTTACTCTGTATATTTGCTACGTGGTATGATTCATTACAGCAAATCCACTGTGCTTCTCTGATTCATCACTCCTGGCTGGGGGGCTAAGCTGTTTGGAGGGATAAATGATTGCTACTAAACCAGCTTTGCAAAATTAGTGAATGAATGTACCGAGCCTGGCTTAAAACCTTCTCAAGTGCTATTTTCCAAGACAATAAAGAAAAGATTACTGCTAATTCACTCCCATAGCCAAAAACCAGAGAGTCCCACTGGGCTGGCAGGTAACTTGAATTTTATGCGGCTCCATTAATACTTTTGATCTGGGTTTGATTTATGTCCAGCAATTATGTGAGTCTGCAGATAGAAGATTATGCTTAGAGCTTTTGGGATAATAAGGAGTTAAATTAAGGAAGCTCATAGTCTTGGCACCTCTGTTATTTTGCTGGGCAACAACATGTCACCAGGCTCTGATCCGACCCAGTTGAGAAGTCACCATGACTGGGCACTCAGCTGCACACACAAAAGGCAACGGCTGGTGGGTCTCATGCAAAGGAAGTTTTATGTGCTTGATTTGCAAGCCAGAGAGGATTTGGGGGTGATTTTGTGTCTTCAACCCCTCTCTAATCTGTGGCTGTGCTTAGTAACTGTGATCCGAGCCTGCAAGCTCGGTTTCCAAACCAAATAGAGAATTTTTAACACATGGGTTTAAAACTGTGTGCACAGACTTAGTTGATTAAATAAAAGGATTTCTGTATATATACACTCACTCGTATATCTGTACATCTGCACACACATTTGATACGTCTGGAACATGTAAAACTTTCAATTGAGTAAAGACACAAAATCCCTTCTAGTTTGAGGTGGCAGAGACTAATAATAATAAGAAATAATAGCAAAAATTATAAAAGCTCACAGCCAAAAATCCAGAAGAACCAGGACAGTGGAGAAAAGACAACTGGTTTATACTCTTCTCTTCTAGTTTCTGGTGAGTGAGCTCTCCCTGGGCAGTGGGGTTGGAACTAGATGGTCTTAAGGTCATTTCCAACCCAAACTATTCTGTGATTCTGTGATATCAGTAAGACTTAATGTGAAGCTGACTTTTGGGGAAAGGGTATTTCTTTAAAGCAGAAAGGAGGAGCTGTCTTGTAAGTGGATGTGTGACTTCAGAAGAGATCCCCTGTGCGTTCAAGAAAACTCAACCACCCAAAGCAGATCTTATGAAAATGGCAAAATGTGGTTTTGCACCATAAAGTTTCCCATTAGAAATTTCCCATTGCAGCAGATGGTTTCAGACAGCGGGAACTTGAGATACTCTGCAAAACTCAAGGTCAGATGTTGTCCTTAACATGGATCAGTCTGTACAGGCATTACTTGAAAGAAAGACCATAAAGAACCTCTCAGAAAAATGTCACAGAATGTAGGAGCATCTGCCTGAAGATACGAGTGTGACAATCTCTTTAATCTCTTTGACAGAACTTGTGTCTCGTGACTTCAAATTTACAAGCTTCTTTGTCACATAGGCTCTGTTTAAACTAGTAAGTACTTCACCCAGGTCTAATTTAGATGAGATATTAGGAAGAATTTCTTCCCTGTGAGGGTGCTGAGGCACTGGCACAGGGTGCCCAGAGAAGCTGTGGCTGCCCCATCCCTGGCAGTGTTCAAGGCCACGTTGGACACAGGGGCTTGGAGCAACCTGCTCTAGTGGAAGGTGTCCCTGCCCGTGGCAGGGGGTTGGAGCTGGATGCAATTTAAGGTGCCTTCCAACACAAACCAGTCTGGGATTCTATGATTCCATTCTTTTGTCCTGAAGCCAGCAAGCATACATGATGCTCATGTGTACCACAAGTGATCTTTCCTCCTTCAAAGCCAGTTTAGCTTCATCTATCCGTCTTGTTGGGAGCACTCCCTAACCTTTGCTATCCCTTAAACCATAACCAGCCATTGACTGGGGTACTACTAACAGCTTATCAGCAGCTATGGCCACCAGCCAACATCTGATCTTCTGTCCTGGCCATTTGGTTTATCAGTGTGGATTTAACTGGAGGGGTTGAAGCACAGTCCCAGTTAGCCATGGCCAGCTCACTGAAATGTGGTAGCTGTCCTGCTGAGCAGAGAATGTATTTGCATTCACTCCTACCCTCCTCTGATTAATAATGGAAGATAAATGAGGAACACGGAAACCAAAGGTCAGGAATGGGGGTGAACTGTTGGCCAATACAAGCTTCTTCCTTACAGTGTGTTTATTCTCTGGTGTTTTCTCATCTGTAATGCACTTGTTTCACCTTTCAAGTATGTGTAGGTTTACCTGGAGGCAGGAAAGGGATTCTGAGCTTTCTTTTCCCAATCCCACTGTTTTCCACATGACCTCCCTTTCTCAGCAGAGCACTCCAGGAAGTAAATTGCAGCCTGGACAGTTTCCAAGGGGAATTATAGAGGCAGGTGCTGAAACCGCTGAGAGCACTCCTCACCCCAGGAAACCCTCAGGAATAGGGGTGTCCATTGATGACATTTCCTCATCCTGTGCTTTCTTGGATAACTATTCCCACTTCAACCCTTGCATCACGTTGCCTCCACTGCTGTAAAGGGAGAGCTCACCCTGGTAGAGCAATGCTGTTTCTAGCTGGGACGGTCAAACCTGCCAGTGGTGGACCTTTCCCCTATACACAGCATGCAAAGCCAACCCATGCAGCAGCTCCTTCTGAAGCCTAGGAATGCTCCTTCACAGTTTCCTTCCTCCTTCTCCTCCTCTCCCTAAAGTCCCACAAAAAACACTGCTGGCTGCAGCTGGAAGAGGCAAGGGAAAGGAAAGAAGGTTGTTTCTGAAAGCTATTTTCTTCAGGTGACAGTGATTGCAGTGAATCCATCCACATCTCCCCATCATAAGCTGGGGTGAGATAGACGTTATAAAAGTGAGAAAATCCACCAGGAGATGGTTGTGGCTTTTGTGAATTGGGTTTCTCAGAGATTGGTCCTTGTCTAAGCAAAGGGACACAGTGACTGGAAATCTCTGTTCTGCCATATGTTGGATCTGACACACACAGCCTGAGTCACCAGATGGAAACCAAGCAAATGCCTTGTGCACACCAAAGCTGAAGACTTTGGCTGTGACATGGTCTAGGGTGAGGCATCCCTACCCATGGCAGGGGGTTGGAACTGGATGAGCTTCAGGTCCTTTCAAAACCAAACCATTCTGTGACTGATTCTTCTAGATGCTGTTGGCTCGGGTTCTCTGGCAGCACTGAAGTGTCTTCACTGAGGCAGCATAATCTTATTCAGGGCGATGTTTTTATAGCGGGTTTACTATGCAAGATGTGACTACAGACTTGAACCAAGGTAGCAGTGAATCCTCGAGAGGTGCTTGCGCAGGGTAGTATCTATGAGGGGTTTTTGGACTCCTTTCCTTTAGTGATTTAAGAGATAGAGCCTGTGGACCATTCCAAAGAGTCCCTGTTAAATTTCCCACTCTTCTTCTCATTACTGAAGATCGTGATTACTGAGTCCTGACAATGAAAAACACCCAAATGTTGCTTGATCTGATAGATTTAGCAAGAATGTGGCTTTACTTCTTTTCTTATGAATGAATGAATGAAAAATTACTTACTTTGGTTTGTTTTCCCTTCCTATGGGACTGTGAGATGTGGTCAGATAATTTACAATCAACATCTAGCAATACAGATAACCCATTGCTGCTGCAATCAGTCCTGATATTTGTTGTCTGGGCTTAAGCTTTTCTTCCATTTCTTATTCTCTAGTGGCAACACACCCATTGCAGTGTGGGGAACTCACCTGGACCTCATCCAAAACCCTCAGATCCGGGCAAAGCACGGTGGAAAGGAACATGTCAATGTGAGTATGACTGCTGAACTGGGGAGGGGACAAGTTCAGGGTGGTCATAGAGGCTGGCTAACAGCTCTGGAGGCTGAAATCTCCTATTGGATCCAGAAAAGACAGCATGGCTTGCTTTCAGAAGGATTATTCCTTCATGAGGGGTAATCTTCTCTCTCCAGGAAGGAGCACTGGACCAAAGAGGGAACAGAGAGAGGTGTCATGAAGGATTGTTCAGCTCCTAGTCTCTGCTGAGCCTGTGTCTTCTGTTGGCTCAGGATACCTGTCTTACCTCTTGGCCCATGTATAACCTATGTTATTTATCAGCCATACCTGTGCATAAGTAGACCTCTACTCAGATTATTAGCTGAGTGTGCTGGGATCAGAAGAGACTGTGATTAACACTCTTTGGTACTATTGTGTCCACTCCCTGAACTATTTGGGGTCCTGGCCAGCAGAGCTTGACCAAGGTTTGGGAGGACAATTCATTCAAAAGGAGACAGTTACCAGTTGCTGCTGAGCAGCTCCAGATAGAGCTCTAAAAGGCGTGAGTTTAGCACCTCCAATTAGGAGAGTCGGGAGCAGGCAGCACTTGCTGGTTCCTACAGTAGGTTGGAGGATGGGGCCATGCAACAGGAGAGGTTTAAACAGGGGAGATTCTGGACCTTAAACAAGGGAGATTTAAGTTAGATATGAGGCAGAAGATCTTCCCTGTGAGGGTGCTAAGGCGCTGGCACAGGGTGCCCAGAGAAGCTGTGGCTGACCCCTCCCTAGGCCAGGTTGGACACAGGGGCTTGGAGCAACCGGCTCTAGTGGAAGGTGTCCTTGCCTGTGGCAGGGGCTTGGAATTGGATGAGCTTTAAGGTCCCCTCATCCCTTCCAACCCAAACCATTCTTTGACTCTATGATTCTAACAGCATCCTAAAAGGTGTTGGCTGTGCATGGGCGCTTCCTGGGACCAAGCACGAAAGAGCATCCCAGAAGAAGAGGCTTCAAAAATAGAAAACAGAGGGATTCTCAGATTTTAAGATTAATCCATGGACTTTCCACCCAAGGTTCTCAAAGCACTTTGTGAGCATCAAAATAACCTACTGCCACATGAACAGTGGTGAAACTGAGGTAGACCCGGAAACAAAATACAGGAGTACCTGAGGCAGATTCATTTGCATCTGCAGTTTGCAGACTAAGACACCTAAAGTTTGGTCTTATCCCTGCTCTGCTATGAACTTGTATCTCCCAAATCCAAAGCAATTTTGTTGCCTCTCACACACTATCAGATTCAGGAAATATCTGTTGAGATTGGTTTCTGGGTCTGCTGTGAATCTTGACTGACAATCTCCTTCCCAGTCCATCATGAACTGATTATGCATATTCATAGGTATCCTTTAGAATGTGTTGTATTTCTTGCTTTCCTTTAACACTTCTCCAGCTTTCCCGCTGAACTAGAAGCCTGCGTGACTTCACCTTATTCTTCCAGCAGACTCCAGCTCTTGCCTGACACAGTGCTCTCAAACAATCATGCCATTGTGCAGATGATGAAGCCTATTCATCATCTTACACTTGCTCATGTAGAATTGCCCATCAGTTTTGTGCTGGGAAGTGCTCTGGTGCCTATTCTTCCTTGTAAGAGCTGTTACAGCAAAGAACATCTGACTGACTTACTTTACAATATGAAACTAACTGGTCCAACTCACTTATCTCTCTATTGATTTGAACCAAAGACATGTTAACTGTGATAATGAGTGTGCTCTCAGTGCTGGAGGTATCAGACTAGCTTGGAGAAGACTATCACATCAAGCACAGCTAGGATCCTACAGGGCTGATGCTGTTTCCAACAGAGCCTGTTGGTTCATGGTGAGACCAGGATGCATTGTGCTAGCTGCCACAGTATAGAAAGATGAAAGCTCAGATCCTGAAGGAGAACCAGATGTCTAATTCCTAGTCCTTTAACGTGGGAGAAAGGGTAAAACACCTTTCACAATCTATTACCCATTTCTCAAATACACAAAAAAGCAGGTCTTTGGCAGGGCTGGAACCAAACTTCAGTGTCTCCTGAGACCTACCATGTTGTCTTCATCTCTCCAGCTTCCTGGGCTTCATTTGAGGTAACCTGATGTTCAAACAGGAACCTTGGGCACCGCTGAGATACGCACTCACATAGTGTAGTGTATGCACCACACATACGCTTTTGGAATGATCCCCAGAGTGCGTGAACTAGTTGCAGGGTGGTAGTAAGACTTTCACTAGTCTCTGCTATACATAAACCAGGAAGACATTTGTATTTCCAGAAGGAGATGAGGTTAGGGGGAGATGCTGACACTGGCAAGCCCAGAGGCTGTGCTCCCTCAGGGCAGAGGAGCACAGGATGCCCGATTGCAGTGCAAACTTCTCCACGCACCTACCCCAGCAAAGCTTTCCTAAATCTTTCCCAGCCTGGACTGTGTGATGAGTATGGGGTATGTTTTAAGCAGTGGAGCACCAAGCTGTCTCATGCTAACCGAGGGGGTCCTCGCTGTCGTCTGGCTGTACATAAGCTAGCATTTCTCAGGGAGGTATCTGCCCACCAGGAGGGATGGGGGCATTTTCTATAAGCCCTCTTTGCACTGGTTTTCTTTCTTCAGAACTGTGAGGTGCAGAACAGCACAGAGATGACCTGCCAGGCTCCAGCCCTGGCTGTTGACCCCAATCACCAGTCTGAGCTCGCCGAGCGTCCAGAGGAGTTTGGCTTCATTCTTGACAACGTGCAGTCCCTGCTGATACTCAATAAAACCAACTTCACCTACTACCCAAACCCTATCTTTGAGGTTTTCAATCCCTCAGGGATCCTGGAGCTGAAGCCAGGAAGCCCCATCATACTGAAGGTGAGCTGGGGACCAAGGGCTGGGTGACAAAGGACAAACGCATGCTGTCTGTTGCCTCTCTGTGTCTGCCAGCACCCTGCAAATCATAGTGGTATCCTGATTGCATCCCAGAAATTCCCTTTACTCATTGCACCTACCATATCACATCATATCAGAGTCACCATCTGCAGACACCAGTCACTGCTCAGCATCTGCCAATACCCATAGCTAAAATAGATAAACTCCTGCTGTCTTTAGCTATGTGCAGTCTAAATTTGTACTCACTGCTGTTCACCATAGAAGAACTGCAACAAGGCTGGCCATAGATACCCGAATCTACTTCTTTCTTGGGTTTTCAAGACTTTCCTCTCACCCCTGTTTAATTCCTACACCAGCCCTTTGTCATTTCTTAATCTGGACAGCAATATAGAGAAGGAACTTTATGATTAAGCATTTTTGTATTGGCACATGTACATGGTACGTATGCAAAGAAACAATTGTGTCTACAGAATAACTTCTTGCATGTTTGGAAAAGGGTCTGTCTTACTTGCTTGAATATGTTCCTGTTTGTGCAAGACTTCTGTACAACATTTCTCATTTAGTTCTTAAAAGAGAGCAGCAAGACAGGCTGTTTTGACTGATTACAGCCGATACCCATCCATGTTGTCCTCTGCATGACTTCCTAAATTGTCTTTTCCTCTCTGTGTTAGCAAATGGTGAACCACAAATGTCAAATGCAATGTTAACACTGGTGTCACAGGAACTAGAGGTGAAGGCAAACTCTTTCCTGATGTGTGTTTTTTTTGGGTGTGGGGTGATATTCCTTTCTATTCAGGGCAAGAACCTGATCCCACCAGTGGCAGGAGGGAATGCCAAGCTGAACTACACAGTTTTGGTTGGTGAGAAGCCCTGTGCAGTGACTGTATCAGATGTGCAGCTACTGTGTGAATCTCCAAACCTCATTGGAAGGCACAAAGTGATGGTAAGTGATGCTTGAACCCCAGCCTTCCCTCCCTGGGTGGGTTGGGAGGGCACACCAGTGCTGAAGAGCTGGCAGAGGTCTCTGAGGAGTTTGCATCACTGTTTGCCTTCTGTAGATCACATAAGCATCAGGGTCCCATCTTGATATAATATCCTCATCAAGAGTAATTTAGAAAAGCAGAGGAGTAACCTGAAGATCTTTATGGATAGTGAGAAACATTTCAGAATCAAAACCCTTTAGGAACGTTTGCCTCTCTTCTGGTTTCATACATACTGGATGAACCCTAGATGCTCATGTGAGTTCATGCATGTAACATGTTCTGTATGTCACATACTTTGTTAAATTCAGCAGTCCCCAGCAATTACAAAAATGCTGGTGGCTAAAATTTGCCTTTATGTAGGAATAAAAACAAAAAAAGCAGTATATGGACTATAGTGTGACTTGGCTTTGAGGTTTTGATATCTATAAAAATTAAGATACTCCTGCATATCGTTAGAGGAACCTGTGAAAAATGGACTTAGTGATTACATCAGAAGGAGCTTCTTCTCCTCTCACCACTGATTTATTCACTTCTCCTTTACTCTCCTCTCAGTAATCTGCATTCCTCAGGTCTGTTGCTTGATAAACAGTGCATCAGCAAACTCATCTGAGCTGTACCGAGCTGTGGGTGGAAGCACACTAAAAGCAAACAAGCTGACATCAGACATACGAATGATCGATGTTTCTCATTCCTTGTGATCAACTTTTCCCCATCTCTCTGTTGCCCTCCTAAAGCTGTATCTGTCACATATTTATTTATTGCAATGCAGTGAGACTCAGGGAGGTTGATAGAGACACACTCTTTAAAAAGAGAGTTTTCTGGGAACTTGTAGAAGATAGAGTTTGTGGTGACCCTTTTGGGTCTTGTTTGTGACTGCTGCTGGGAGACTTCATGCTGGCAACTTAACTTCTCTGTGCCAAAGTTTGTCATCTGGAAAATAGAGCTAATAATAGTCCTTTTCAGCCATGCAAATATACCTTGGCTCTTGATTCATTGTAAAGAACATTAAGACACTCCAAGAAGAGCAATAAAGAAGTGATGGGATTTTCTCTATGTGAATACCAAAGCTTTTTGAACAAGGCAATATATGTTCCCTGTCATTTTCATGAATATAATTAAGCATATGGTTAGTCAGAGATGGACAAAGTCAGTCCTAGAGAGAGAAAACTCAAACTCAGGTGAGCAATAATCAACCCCTGGGGATCAGGGAGGATGAACACTGGTCAGGTCTTAGTAATGGGGAAGACTCCTTTGCTCCTGCAGCTTAGGACTGCTTAACTGAAGTCATTGAGGAAAAATCATAGAATCGTAAAACCATGGAATGGTTTGGGTTGGAAAGGACCTTAAGATCATCCAGTTCCAATAGCAGGGACACCTCACACTAGACCATGTCACTCAAGGCTCTGTCCAGCCTGGCCTTGAACACTGCCAGGGATGGGGCAGCCACAGCTTCTCTGGGCACCCTGTGCCAGCACCTCAGCACCCTCACAGGGAAGAGCTTCCTTATCTCCAACGTGAATTTTCCCTGTTTCAGTTTAAGCCCATCACCCCTTGTCCTATCACCACAGTCCCTGATGAAGAGAAAATAATTCCTTTTTGAGGATGCTGATCAAACAAGGGATGTTGCTGCAAGCACGGGAAGATGATCCTTTTGAAGCCTGTTCATAAGCATCAGTACTAGGGCAAGTTAAAGATTTCTTGTGTAACTGCCAACACTGAGGCAATGCTCTGACAGCGTCTGGGCTGGGAACCAAATACAGAAGGTCACCTGCAATGGAGGCCAGCGCTCAAAGATGGGCTTTGCATGAGGGACTTAACAGGGGGACAGCTGGGCTGGGAAATGCCTCCTCCAGTATTGCACAGCATCGGTGTTGCTTGGATTGGTACAAAATATATCCCTGTGTTTCACACGAATGTCACTTTGATGGTTAGGATAATTGACAGGTAGTTCTCCCAAGTCCTCCTTCTGTTTCTGCCAATGATTTACTGTGTGACCTTGTGTAAATTGCTGAGTAAATCATTTCTTGCAAAGCGAGGTGGCCAAAATCTGAGAGGGGACCATGGGATTGCATCAACCATTGCAACACTGAGATTATTTCTAAGGGAAGAATAGTGACAATGGCACACATTGATGTCAACATGGTTTTGATCTAGTTCAGCTGTCCTTTATACAGTGACAGTGTTAAATACTTGACAAAAAAGAAAAGAACTGAAAGGCCTGAGCAATTGTTAAAAAAGATTGACTAAAACTCAGAGGCAAGCTCTTTTCCAAGGAAAAGAAGAGACATAAAGAAGAACCGTAAGTAACTATGTTGGAGAAGGTCTGCAACGAAGAAGTCCAGTACATCTGAAGGGTTGCTGGTATCTAATGTAGGCACTTACATATTGAAAGTCACCCTGGACGTTTTGTATAGTGAATGGAGAGATGGTCAAATACATGAGCTGAAGTTCAGGGCACATTTCCGTGTCATCCTAAGGTAGATACTTACCTTCGGCTGAGGCAAACTTGCACTAGGAAAGGCTCTACCACAGTTAGGTGTTGCACAACAAGAACTCCTGGACTGCTACGGGCGGACCCTAAGAGTTTGCTGGGAAAAATGTGGTCTCTGCCATAGTATCATTTAGAACATATTCATGATTAATAGGCTTAGCATGCGGCCAAACTGTTGTTTGGTGACATCAGAGCTCATGTTCAGTCTTCTGGAAGGTATAAATAGCTTTCTTCAGAAAAACCTAGTATCCAAGCAATAAAATAGGGCTATACCTACATATTTGCTTGTTTTAATTCTAAATGCTTCAGGCTTTCTTCTTCAAGAGACAGATTCCCTCAGATCATGGTAGTTTGATTCATGGACTCTGAGACCTTCCCAGTGTTGAAACCACCTTTAGAGAGGAGCACACTGGGGCTAACTTTGTTAGACATCTACCTCTAGGAGTCTAGATCCCCTTATAGTTAATGGAAAGAAATGGGAACTTCAGTGAATAAAATGTCTCATCCTAATGTCAAAGGAGGTTTCAAAAGCAGCTCACATAAATCAAACTCTAAAAGTGCTTTTTCTCTGTATTGACTCTGAAAACCTAACTGTAACATCGAACTCAGATGTCCATGTCTAATGTTTGGTAAGAGGAATCCCACCCATTGAGATGGGCTGTTCAGTGGGCTTTGAGGACAGACCTGCACTGGGGATTGTGATGGGGTTGTTTGATTCTAGTTTGATACTCCTTGAATGGACTCGTCTCACTGCAGGGCTTGGAGGTAAAGGGCCACTGCTGGAAACAGAAAACGAAATATCATGAATCTATTTATTGATCCACTGTGATAGGAAGAAATTGTGCAACCTGGTGAGCTGGGAGGATTTGGGACAATAGTCTAGGGCAAAAGGCAACAGTTTTTATTGCACAGATTACCATGTGAATGTGGCAATTTGTCTTCTCGTAGGATCATAAGTTTGGGCCAGAAAGGATCTTAAAAATCATCCAGTTCCAACCCCCTGCCACGGGCAGGGACACCTTACACTAGAGCAGGTTGCTCCAAGCCCCTGTGTCCAACCTGGCCTTGAGCACTGCCAGGGATGGGGCAGCCACAGCTTCTCTGGGTACCCTGTGCCAGCGCCTCAGCACCCTCACAGGGAAGAACTTCTGCCTTATCTCCAACCTGAACTTCCCCTGAAGTTGATCGGTTGGTCATGCCACCTGCCAATACCAAACCTCTGCCCTATGCAGGCTTTATAAGTGAGGTGGGCCTTGTATCTTGAAATAGATTGGGAAAACTAGTTACCACTGCATCCTCAAGTTACCTGGGTGCTAGGTTGTTCTTTGGCCACTGAAGATGCTCTATAAGTCATCAATGTCATACTACAGGAATGATCATCTTGAAACTTTATTACCTGGTCAGATGAGTTTAAGTTTGGTTTCGTTTCTCATTGTGGACATTGTTATCTCTCTAGATCCCATCCCAAAATGGCATAAGAGGATCTTGTAAACAGAGTTTTTCCAGACATTCACTTTTGTTCTGTCCAAGACATAAGGGTTACAGCTATTTGGCTTTGGCCAAGACCCACTGAGGAACAAAACCAGACAAAACAGACATCTTAAACTGAAAGACATCTTAAACAGACATTTAACTGAAAGAGGCTGGAATTTAGTTATTAGGAATAAGTTCTTTACTGTGAGCCTGGTGAAGTACTAGCACAGGGTGCCCAGAGAAGCTGTGGCTGCCCCATCCCTGGCAGTGTTCAAGGCCAGGTTGGACACAGGGGCTTGGAGCAACCTGCTCTAGTGGAAGGTGTCCCTGCCCGTGGCAGGGCTTGGAACTGGATGAGCTTTAACGTCCCTTCCAACCCAAACCATTCTTTGATTCTATGACATTCACAGTGCCTGCTATGCCTCTCTATGAAAAAGCTAAGCTGGGGTGAAGCGATGGGGCTCATCACCAAGTCATGGTCCTTCAAGCTCTTTTCAGGGTATCTTCCTAGCTTTATATTAATCTATAACCAGTGTTCCCCAACCACAACACAGTCTTAGAAGCCTTCTTTCATACCTTAGGCTAGTCAGCAGTGTTTTTCCCCTGCCACTCAAACTTGTTCTACTCTACAGATAGTCCTGAACAACCTTGTAGTAGCCTTGAGCCAGTAGTACCCTGTAGAATTACTGCTGGGAATGGTGTTTATGCTGTAAAAATGGGCTCCTAACAGATTTATTTCAGCAAAGTATTTTGTTGGGCTTGCATCAATACCACTTTCAGGGTTTATTCTGGCTGTTAAGAACAAGGTTCTTGCACAGCAGCTTATTCCAGAGGCTGGCAGCAGCACTGGGAATCTCTGAGAGGGCACTGAGGGTAGATAGCTGTATTCAACTCCCTGTCCCATTGGTGAGCATTTGCAGTTGCCCTGCCAATGTATTGTTAGAAGATGGGCTGTAAAGAGCATGGACCAGGCTCTGTGGGATTTGTTTGGATTCTTTTGTTGGTTTGGTTTTTTCTACCCCAGTGTCTTCCAGATACAGTTTTCTCTTGTTGAAGGGTCAGAAGCAAATTGTGAGTGATTTTCTGCATTGACTGCTACTGTGCTGGCTGGGTCAGATGTCCCCTGTCCCACTGTGAGGTTAGGACCCATTAGACCATAGCTATGAGCTGTGTGTCCTTTGCACATTTTGGGACTAAGTGTCATCAGACTAGTCCAGCACAATATAGCTGTCCAGGACATGGAAAACCCAGAATGAAGCCCAAGCTGGTATGTAGCCATGGCATTAGGAGTAGTGAGATTTATCTCACCACTAGTCCTTTGTTGGTTGTGTTCATGGATAGTCTGTCTATAGAGGTGCTTCTATATGACATTCCAGGTGGTTTTAAGCTGGTCTCTATCCAAATACTTCATGATTTGTTTAGATTGGAAGACAAGGTCATCATTCAGCCCTAGTCAGGGAGATAGAATCATAGAATGGTTTGGGTTGAAAAGGGCCTTAAGGTCATCTAGATCCAACCCCTTGCCACAGACAGGGACACCTTCCACTAGAGCAGGTTGCTCCAAGCCTCATCCAACCTGGCCTTGAACACTGCCAGGGATGGGGCAGCCACAGCTTCTCTGGGCACCCTGTGCCAGTGTCTCAGCACCCTCACAGGGAAGAGCTTCTGCGTTATATCTAACCTGAATCTCCCCTGTTTCAGTTTAAACCCATCACCCCTTGTCCTATCACTACAGTCCCTGACGAAGAGTTTTTCTCTGACGTCCTTGTAGGATGTAGATGTGGATGATGGAGTTCCTCTGTGCTCCTGCTTGTTGAACAGTTTCAATGCAACTCTTGCCTGCCTTCCCTCTAGGCTCGTGTAGGAGGGATGGAGTTCTCCCCAGGGATGGTCTACATCTCTCCAGACAGCCCTCTCAGCTTGCCAGCTATTGTCAGCATTGCGGTGGCCGGTGGCCTGCTCATCATCTTCATCGTGGCTGTGCTGATCGCGTACAAGCGCAAATCCAGAGAAAGCGACCTCACCCTCAAGCGTCTGCAGATGCAGATGGACAACCTGGAGTCCAGGGTGGCACTGGAGTGCAAAGAAGGTAGGATGAGGAAGAAAGGCTGACGCTGTGTCAGCGCTGGTAGAAGAGAGGGATCCAGCCATAAAGCTTTGAACCAAAGTATTATGAGCAAAAGGAGTGTTGAACACTGTGGGTATGGCGCAAGCCTGGATCTCCCCTGGCTTAGCCTATTTTCCTTTAGTTCTGCCTTCCTCCACCCAGTCCTAACTGCATTTACTAACTCAAAAGTCCACAGAGTACCTTGGCATGTGTCCCTGTGGAAAGGCTGTGTTATAAGATATGTGAGACTGCTCTTGTCCACCTTCTTCTTCCTCTCCATGTGATGCTTCTCCATTTGTACTTTAGTCCCATGCACATGGGTCTGAGGGCCTCTCCCATCATGATGAGGGAGATCTGGACTATAATTGTTACATAAGTCCTTCCTTTTTGTGTCAGCCTTTGCAGAGCTACAGACAGATATTCACGAGCTCACAAGTGATCTGGATGGAGCTGGGATTCCTTTCCTTGATTATCGAACATACACCATGAGGGTGCTTTTCCCTGGCATTGAAGATCATCCAGTCCTGAGGGATCTGGAGGTAAGAAATCAACATCTACTTCTGGTTCCTCTCGTGCCTCCCTGTTCTGTCCTGAATTCAAGAGATGTGTCAGTGGGGGAGATACGATGGCTTACAACACTGTGTCCTACCATGGACAGAACAACCCCTCATTAAACATCTAGGCTGAAAGGGGATGATGATTTCTGCTATCTCAGATTTTCAGTTCTATCCAGTCACTCATCTGTCTGGAAGAGTCTCACATATCTGTGTGCATTAGGGCTACTCTATTAATCTTCTCCTTGGTCTCCAGGAGATTTGGGGTTTTAGACTCGATTTATTAGTTACTGCTATGCCAGAGCCAGGACAAAGACTTGTATGGCAGAGCAGCATAGGTGCCTGTGTCACTCCAGCTTTGCATGACATTCACACTACCAAGAGGCCTTTTCCTGTGGCAACACCTATAGAAATGACCTGCTGTCACTGGAGGAGGTTCACCTTTGCTGTGCTCTGTGGTTTGCAGTGGGGACAGAAAATCACTGCATCGGTCTGCCCATATCCTGCCCACTTCTGCCTCCTGCACCTCAACTCTCCAGACCACAGCAGTGGGAAGACAGTGAGACATTGCCCAGCACTGCTGGGGTCTACACACAGCCTGCATGACCCCACTGGTGTCAATGAGTATGATAGGACCCTGAGTGATGTCTGCCCATGCTGCAGAACAGCTTCCTGCTTTGGCAGTTGGACAGGCTCTGCTCTAGGGATACCTGGGCTAGAGAAGCAGAGGATACGCCATGGCCAAGGCCAAAGAGGTCATTGGATGAGCTGTCTGCAAACTCTTTGGCAAGCTCTGAGCTTCAGAGAGGCTCTGGCATGGGCTGGTGAGATTGCTGGAGGCCAAGACTGGGGTTAGTTGGCAGGAAGGAGAAGCAGGAGCTGGCGCAGGCAATGCCATGCTTGGCTGGCTGTGTAATAAGAGGTGCCTGCTCGTCTTTGCTCCTTCCCTTCAGGGGAGCCAAAATACATCAAACTGTATGGAAAGAACCATTAAAAACCCTGATCCATCTGCAAGGAGGACTTGTGGGATTGGGTAGGAGGCTGAATTACACATTGAATCCTGTGTATATTTGCCTTCGGGGTGCTGGTATAATGGTCTCAAGCTGCTTTCCCTCAGGAAGAGTAGCTCAGCAGCTTCAACACATAAGCACAATAGACAAGGGGTGATGAATCTCTCTCACGTATGTATACACACACACAAACACTTTCATTATACTCACAGACTATTTCAATCCCTATATTCATTAACCTCAGCCAGCTGACCAAAGAACAGCATCTGACCCCTACAGAGCTTTTACCATGGATGCTCCCCCATGCAGATACATAGAGATACACAGAGCTAATGTTTCAACCTGCCACCTTTGATCTCTTCTTCCTTTCATTTCATTAATCCTTTTTTTTCCCTTAATCCTCTGCAAAGCTTCAACAGCTCTTTCAGTGTCAACATCATTGGCTACCAACATATCAGGGAAAGCAGTTCCCATTCTTCTCCCTTCTCTGTAGGATCTAGAAGGAGCTACTATTTATTGCAAAAGGCCCTGGCACTCATCTCGCAGTAAACAGGTCTTACTTCTTTCCACTTCATTTGCTAATGAACTGCTTCCAGATGCAGTACAAAACACTTCTCTTGTTATTCCTTTTTTAATTCTTCATAATAACCCGGGGATAGACAATACTAAATGTTCAAGCAAGTGAGCTAAAAAATCATCACTGGCGGGATGGGAAATGGTGGTTGGTTGGTTGGTTGTCTCAAGCTATTTACTAAGTAATTGATTTGCTGTATGCAAAAAGAATTAAGAGCTCTCATTTCCAGAATGAAAAAGTAATGATTCTTTAGGGGCCTTGCATTACTTGGTTGTTCGAGCGTGCCAACTTCTTTTGGATTAAAGGGCCAAATCTAGTTGGTTAATAATACACACATAGAATCATAGAATCATAGAATGGTTTGGATTGGAAAGGACCTTAAGATCATCCAGTTCCAACCCCCTGCCATGAGCAGGGACACCTC
>NW_009915066.1:0-11746 GCF_000696875.1 Nestor notabilis | reverse complement strand
CCTGCTCTGAGCAGCTTCTCTTCTCCAGGCTGAACAGCCCCAACTTTCTCAGCCTGTCTTCATATGGGAGATGCTCAAGTCCCCTTATGTGTTGCTCTGTGCTGAACACCTCCAGCTTCCAGGGAAGCTTTTTCAAGGGCTGGAATAACTGCAGCAATGTGGAGGAATGAGTTTGGGGTTCTCTATTTAGGCCCCATTTTCATCTACAGCCAGAAGGACCAGAAAGGGTAAAGCCCACCGTAGACTGTGGAGTCCAGCCTTGAGGACATAAATTGCTCTGAACAGAAACTAGTTCATCAGCCTGTCACAGCTGAGGCTTATCAACCTCTCTGTCTCCAAACCATCCCACCTTCCAAACCCAGGGGTTTTACTGCAGTGGGACATCCAAGACAGGTCCCAGCCTCAGGGTGTCCTCTCACACCTTCATCTACCTACTTCTTCAAACCAAGGCTTACCTGCATGATCACCACCTCAGCCACTGCCTCACAGCTCATCAATTCATCTCCTTAAAACCTGACCCCAGGCTCTCTTCCCCATTCATTTGCTTGCTCTCAATCCTAGCTTCTTGAAGCTGAACCCCAAATCTCTGTAATCAGGTTTCTTGCAGAGATGAAAGAGAGGCTTTAGGTGAAGATAGAGTGAGACTTCAGTCTGACTACAACAAAAATGTATCATGGTATGGTACCACTCTAGGCACTAGCAATTTCTTTTTGATGTATTGTTCAGAGAGGGAAACAGAGGATTGGAAAAGAATCCTCTGGCTGTGTCTAGGAGGTCTCTCAGGCTTCCTAATCATTAGATGATGTATGGACTCTTTTCCTTTTTACATGACTATTCTGTGATGCAGAAGGACTCAACTGACTGCTAGATGCAAGATTATAATTGTCTCTGGTTTTCATTTTTCCCTTTCTCAGAACTGACTTCTATTTAATGTTACAGTGTATAGTTGGAGGAGCTGGAGGGGTGAGGGTAGAGAGGTAGCAAAGGGTGTGTGACCCAGTTGGGAAGGTCTAGAGAGTGAAAGGTATAAACTCCCTTTCTTCTCCTGCAGGTCCCTGGCTATAGGCAGGAACGGGTGGAGAAAGGCCTGAAGCTCTTTGCCCAGCTCATCAACAACAAGGTTTTCCTGCTCTCCTTCATCCGCACTCTGGAATCCCAGCGCAGCTTCTCCATGCGGGACCGTGGTAACGTGGCCTCACTGATCATGACAGTGCTGCAGAGCAAGCTGGAGTACGCTACTGATGTCCTCAAACAGCTCCTGGCTGACCTCATAGACAAGAATCTGGAGAGCAAGAACCACCCCAAGCTGCTGCTCCGGAGGTAAGGGGCTGGATTGAGCTGTGTCCCACTGCCTTCTTTGGAGGAAAGGGGCAGATTTGCCTGGTTTTTATTTGTGTGAAGTCAGGATGGTTACAGCCATGGTTCGCATGACCCTATACAATCTTTTAGGTTGGAAAAGACCTTTAAGATCATCGAGTCCCACCGTTAACCCAGCACTGCCAAGTTCACTGCTAAACCATGTCCCTAAGTGCCACATCTACATGTCTTTTGAATACCTCCAGGGATGGTGACTCAAAGTAGGGATGGTATGAAGCTGTTTGCAGTTGAATAAGGCAAATAGGGCTGAATGAAGACTAAATTTCTCTCCCTTTCTGGTTTCCTGCTCATTTAAGACTTCCTGGCAGAGCATGCCTTTTCTTAGTGGACTTTTCTCTTCCTCTCAGCATCTTCTCTGCATTTATTTCCCTTTCAGCAAGTGTGTCTGTAGATCTTGCTCTGTCTCTTCCTCAACAAAAAGTAGTCAGTGATTAAAAGTTACAGAACTAAACTACCTCTGGATTTCCATGTGGATGTTCCAGAAAGCTTCCTAATGGCAGCAAAAGCCCATGCTTCCTAATCCATATTTTGGATTCTTGTGATTAAGATGGTCATTATGATTATATTTCCTTTTAACCTGAAAACTCCAATTGCATAGGACCTATAGGTATATCACATAGAATAGTCTGTATTATACACATGGTGAGTAAGTCAGTCAGCTGCTGCTCTGTCCTGCCTGGGTCAAGGACTGCCCTGCTTAGTTTCTGTTTCATGAGTTAACTATGGACACAGGGAAAGTTTTCTTCAGCTCCACTGTGGGATCTCCTGTCTCACCCTGAGCAATTGTGATGAAGCCTGTTGAAGCCAATAGAAGATCTGAGCTGGACAATAAAACTGGTTTCATAGAGGGCACAAGTCTGGATTTTTCCCAGGTCTAAGGTCTAAACTCCATAATTCTGTGGGAACCCTCAAATTAGAAATCTACTGTTCTGTGACTGTTCTTTCCTTGCCTAGGGAAATGCCACTTTTTCTCCCTTTGGAATCACATTCATCTCCTTTTCATAGTCTGAACCAACCCTTCTTAGGACCACAGGTGAAATCAGGGGGACTTTTCTGGAGAGGAATGCCCTTTGCCACTGCTCCAAGTCAGCTTTGAGGAGCCCTCAGCTGATTACAATGGATGGCTTGGACAGGGACGAGACCCATGGTGCTTTCTGGGGGGCTTTTCATCTGGCACACAGCCCTATGGAGAACCAGCAAACAAGGGAGCAAAAGGCACTTCCTGACATTCAGGGCAGCAATGCCAGGGGCAGAGACCAGACTTTGCTTTGGTGTCAGTTGACCCCTGATGTGATTCAGGCCCTACAGCCCAGCTGGTGACCATTCTCCAGCTGTCCCCAGGGTTCCTAACTGTGCTTCTCCTCTGATGCTGGATGGCACTGCCTCCTTCCAACTGTGTCCTCCCTTCATTTTCTCCTTTTCCTTTCCTTTCTCCATGTCTTTATCTTCCCTGGTTGTTCATTCCAGTCTTGTCCTGAGCATCCCATCTTTCGCTTTTCTCCTGCTTCCAGCTCTTTTCTATTTTAGTCCTCTTTGTTGGAAACGAATTGTGGCCTTTGGGAGGAAAACTAGTGAACAAAGCAAGCAACTCCACTGTTCTAAGCCCTGAAAACACAAGATGCAGTCAGAGATGTGGTTTGTCCTGCACTGAGCAGCACCAGAACAGAGTCTACTGCTGAGCATGTGAATAGCTGGATTCCTTGGGTCAGATGTTGGTATGAAGTCCTCAGTTATTTGGAGCAGCTGGATTCAACTTGGTGCTTCCCTCCCTTCCTGTCAGTCTGTGGATGGAAGGGATCCTTCCAAACCTCTCTGCAGTGTTGGTTTTGGGGGTGTATATTTGATTTTCCCACCTCACCCATGTCCAGTGTTCATCTCACATAGTATCTACAGCCTCAAAGAGATCAAAGTTGTCTGGGCAGAAAGCAACCACACCATGATAATGCTAAATTTGCACCATGACGTGATGTGTCCCAGGTATCAGAGAGCATTGGAAAGACCACTCTTCCAGGTGGCATTCTCTGCAAGGAGCTCAGACCATGATAAGCACCAGGATTTCTGGAACTGAATATCACATCATGACCAATGGAGAAGAGCAGCTAGGTGACACTGACTGAGGGGAATACAGGGTGAACAGTCTGGTCTGGAGAGTGGTATTCTCTAGGCAAAGACACAGCAATGATCACCATAGACAAAGGAAACACAGCATTAATCTGGGAGCAAACTGGGACCACAGCAACTCGTTTTCTAGTTGCAGGCAGGAAAAGAGGAGCATTTAGCTATGGAAAGAGTGGTATTCTCTAGGCAAAGACACAGCAACGATCACCGTAGACAAAGCAAACACAGCATTAATCTGGGAGCAAACTAGGACCACAGCAACTCCTTTTCTAGTTGCAGGCAAGAAAAGAGGAGCATTCAGCTATGGAAGGGGATGGTCACTGGCTCTGTGTTGGTGAAACAAGGCGCTGTTTCCATGCAAGATTATTGACTGGTTCTATGTGTTATAACTCCAGCACTGCAAACCCTTCCCTTGCAAGTCTCATGCTCCAGAGGAAGCAAGATCAACTTTATGCTGAAGGACTAGGAACCTAAAAGTCAAGCTGCAGTCCTAAGCAAGAACCACCACATGGCTTTGGTGACAGCCAGAACAAGGAAGACCTGCTTTAATTCATCCAGGCTGGGACTCTTCCTTTCTTCTTGAACAACACCAGTGCATTCAAAAACCATGTAGACGAGGCCCTCAGTGACATGGGTTAGTGGTGACCTTGGCAGTGCTGGGATAACAGTTGAACTCGATGATCTTAAATGTCTTTTCCAACCTAGTTGATTCTATGTACTGGAGCCAGCACAGGCTGTGCTCCTGGTGTCCACACAACATTTACAGGTCTGAGTCAGTCCTTCTGTAGGAAAAGTTCATCCTGAAGACTCAAGATGGACTTTTATTTGGTTGAGAACAGAATGTTCAAGGGCAAAACAGTGAGTTTTGTGAATGTGTCATATTGAAACATTGAGGAGTATAATCAATCCCAAATGCCAGGGAGGTAGACAGTGCCAGATAGCTATTCCCTGGTGATTTAGACCTGTCTGTCTTAAGTATTTATATAGCCTACATATCATATGGCCTAACTCTGAGCTCCTCATATTTGGTGGATTTATCCTCCCTGAGCTCCTCCGGGAAGGTTTCCTCAAATATTGTCATCTCCCTTCCACAGATAGAGAAACTGAGAAACAGACACAGGGACTTCCCTAATCACAGCAGAATCAACAGGGCAGGAAGGATTTGCCTGCAGGTTTCCTAAATCCAAAGCTAAAACAGAGAACCTAGGACATGCTTAATCCTGATGGTGTCATGACAGACTTCCCGTGGGGCTCAGGGCAGTGAGATGGACAAAGCCAATCTTTGACTAGCCCTTTGATATGACCAACATGACTAACTCATTTCCAACCTGCTTTTTCTCCCTGGCTGATTTTAGAACAGAGTCTGTGGCTGAGAAAATGCTCACCAATTGGTTTACCTTCCTTCTGTACAAGTTCCTCAAGGTAAGAGGAGCAGCATGACTGGATGGATAGCTGCTGGTTTACTATGTTTCTTCTTGGTGAGGTTTAGTTGGGACAAAAGCTTCCCAGATATAAAGCAAAAGGGTTTTTTCTCTAGAAGGAGATCGCTGCCTATTGGGAGAGGGGCTGTTTTCTTATCCGGGGGAAGAAAGAGGGAGACTTTTTGTTGGAGGGGTAGCCTGTTGTTCTTACTCCTGTACAGAGGCGGGATTTAAGGGTCAGTACTGAAACGTGAAGGACTTCAGAGCCTGATGGAGACATATTGAAAATGCTCTCACTTTAAGAGCATTTAGATCTCCATCACCTGGTGACCTGTATTTTCAGTACAGCGGGTGGAGATCTCCTCCCACCCCAGTTCAGAGGCAGTACTGAGGTCCAGTACCTCCATCATACTTACCTGCTTTACACACACCGCAATCAGATCCCTGCTCAGATCCCTGCTCGGCCTGAGCCCAAGTTCTTCTTGGCATTAGGCTTTTTCAAGCCTGCCCTGGACGTGGCCATTCACCCTCTGGGAACAGAAGGCTGGATGCAATACCCCATGACTGCTGCATCCAGAACTCAACACAGGCTGTTGGTGCTTTGTACCCCAGTGGCTTTGCAGGCCAGTCCTCACCAGGAGACTAAAGGGACTTAAAACACCCCCTGAGTTCTCTTGTGCCTCCCACAGGGTCTCCTTGAGGTGTGTGTAATAGAATAAAAGAGTATTTTAGCCTTCGAGCCCTGCCACTGACTGCTGGGTGATGGCAGCTTCCTCCTGGGGACACTTGTTAAGCCTCAAGAATGCTAATTGCTGAGGCATCAAACTCAGAGCCAGGAAGGAGCTGGGCTCTGCACCTCTCCCCCACTCCCAATGGAGTTACTAGATATCTTTACACCTTATAACCCCATTTGGACAGAATAGCCACCCTCTGCCTGGCAATTGAAGGCTTTACAGATAAATCCCATTCCCCTGAGCCTTTCCCAGGCACAACCAGTGCAATGATGAACATGTGGGAAAGTTTTGAAGGTCCCTGGAAGGTAATTTCAGTGACTTCAGTATCAGATTCCTGCTTTCAGCTGAAAAGAAAGGATATAAGGAGGTGACTCTCTAAAGAGCTGCTTTTATAATAGGCTTTTTTCACCCAACTCAGCTACTTGTCTTCTTGCCTTAGCCTGAACAGAGGCCTGATAAGGGCAAGAGACAGGCTCACAGAAGCAATATGCTGCTGGCAGATAAGCTAATTAAGTAGGAGACAGGTATAGGAACTGAGAAAGGGGCCACTTGGCTTCAGTTTATTAACTTGGTTTTACTGGGATTTACACCAGGGGAAAATGACCTCGCTCATTGAGTTGGGACACAGTGCAAGAAGAGAGGCCAAGATGGGGAGGAGGGGAGGAAGGATGGAGATATGGAAAGGAGGCAATAGAAGGAGCATAAGGAGGGATGAATGGCAGTGTTTGGGCGGATGGAGAGCAGCAAGGGAGGAGAGGCTAGGAAAAGTGTGGGATGAGGAGTGCAGTGAGTGCAAATGATGGGAAAGAGAAATTAGGGAGAGGTGTGTTTTGCTTGTCCTGTGGGCTGCTTGATGCTGTCCTGTGCTGGGCCCCACACTTTTGACATCACTGTTTCAACCATATAGGTCCAGGGGTACACCTGCTTTGGTGCCTGAGCATCCCTACTTACCCCAGCATGAGAGTGCTTAGGGACACTGTGGACTCTGCCCAGACACACAGAGAACTGGGCACCAGCAGTCCATATCCCTTTGGACATGTCCCCAGGTCCTCTGGGACCCATCCCACTATGTGCTCAAAGCTCTATCCTGGTGATAATCACTTAAACAGCTCCTACAAGGCTCTGCTATCCCTAATGTCTCCAGGGAGCACTGAAAACTTTGTCCCATGACAGGACACTCGAGAAGGCAGGTTGCACTCTGTGGAAGTGGAGGATCACCTCTATTCCCAGGCTGGATGGAATAGACCGATTCACGCTAATACATCTGTCCTAAGTGGTTGGGGATGGCAAGTCGTGGCAGTCATTGAGATGCTATATAGGCTGTGTTCTCACCTCTGCTCCTCCTGTTTCACCTCATGGTTGTCTCTCCCCGCTGCAGGAATGTGCTGGGGAGCCTCTGTTCTCCCTTTTCTGTGCCATCAAACAGCAGATGGAAAAGGGCCCCATCGACTCCATCACTGGGGAAGCCCGGTACTCACTGAGTGAGGACAAGCTGATCCGACAGCAGATTGATTACAAGACACTGGTGAGTGCTCTGAGCACATCTTCCTATGGGCTTGTCCAGCTTCTTCCAGCTAAAGGGTATTTAGAGAAAAGAAGCCCATGATGGGCATGCTGACCCCTAGGACTATTTATTCTTTCAGGGCAGCCCTGCTGAATACTGACTAGTTACATCCCCTAACACACTAAGGTTAGTGGTTGAAGCATCAGTTTGCAAAGCATGTTTGAAAAGATGGTTGTTTCTGAATTACTTCCATTGTGCCCTGGAGCATCTCCAGCTCCCCAAAGGCACTGCCTGTTCTCTGAGATCATCACATTGCAGGATAGGGTGACAGTGCCAATCCCTTGCCATCACTTGGATTAAGTGAGGTCCAGGAGCACTGGAAGACAAGCTTGAACCTTGTGTCATGAATATGCCTGTAAATGTGAAGACAAGAGATAGGGGCAATTTACTCTGTTTTGTCAGACAAAATACTTTCCAGTACCTACCCCTTTTACCTGGAGTGATGCCCATCTTTCCAGCATCCTTCTGAGTTGTAAGTCAAAGTTGTAAGAGTCGGAGTTGTAAGTCTTCCTGCAGCAGGAAGCATCAAGGAATACATTAGAGGTACACGTAGAGTGGGGGGATCTGTTAGGTCTTCTCTAGTATTAATGCAGCCATTCCTCTCGAGCAAGCACAAGTCAAAGAAAAATGAACTTGATTTAGAGATTTCAAGGGAAAGAAAATTAATCCCTGTCACTGAGTCATTTGCTTCAAATGTAGTTGTCTGCATGGTGAAAGATATGCATTGCGTGTGTCCAGCTGGAGCTTCTACTCTGAGATTACACCCTCTTCCCACTTGATTAAAGCATCAATTAAAGAGCATTAGATATCTCTTCTTAGTGTGATTGTTTGTGGGCCTTCACGTTTTCCTGGATACACTAAATCCTCTGAGCTTCTAAGTCTCTGCAGGATGAACAACACTTTCTAAATCTTCAATGATCCCAGTACTTTCTTTATTTCCCATGTCTTTATCCACACAAAACCCCAACTCCAAATTTAGGGATGGTCAGAAGATGCTCCAAATTTACCAGATTATTTTATTTGCACCTTCAATTGAGGGACATTCATTTCACTTAACTTTTAGCCACCTTTGAGTGCTGTGTCCAGTTGGTGTTAGTTCCATGACCCATCTTAGATCTTAGCTCAGGTGGGCTGATTCTGGAAATGCCTTCTTCAGACTGTATAGAGCTGAGCTTTGATTGAATCCAAACTTGATGAGGGGGTAGATTTTAACCTTAAATAAGACCATGGTATTATTTTCCATATTAAAAATGTCACTTTCCTATTAAATGAGCAGCTTAGTGCTTCTTTTCCATTAAGTGTGGTTCTGTAGCAGTTTGGAGGCTTGATCTTACAAGGAGAGATGGAGCAACAGGAAGAAAAATGCAGACACAGAGTGATCACTTTCACCAAAGGAAATCCCTCCGATCCTTTTAGGTTTGATAGAAAGCAGCCACCAAAGGGTAGTAATTATACATCAGCCTGAACAAAGCTCTCCTCCATTCGCTTTGTGTCGTTTGATGTTAATCAGCTCTCCCTCTTACATCTCAAGAGCAGACAAATATATCCCGATTGGAATCTCAGCAGATTTACAGAGATCAGCTTTGGTGAAGGAGATTAAGAAGAAACAGGCTATGAATAGGACTGTTTTCCCTTTCCTTTTCTCTTTATTTCTGTTTTATTTTGTCCTTCCTCTACCTTTGTCAAACAGTTTGTCATCTTCTATTAAAATATGTATAGTGATGAAATAAAGCAAGAACTGACTCAGTATTTCTAATATAGGAATTCCCTCAGTGTCTCCTTCTCTTTACCTGCTCACCACTGTGAGTTTACAATGCGTGCAGCTAAAAGTCATCAGGTTGTTCATGTTCCATGAGTTCTAGGTGACTGCTTGGCTGAGTTAAACCACAGTTCCAGCAGTGTGGCACATAGAAACAGGCTGTTTATTGACATTATTCCAGGAAGACAAGGCCAGGGCTTACTTTGGAAAATATTTATTCTTTAGCCTTCATTAATCACGACCTAATATTATAAGATGTGGTTTCAAATATGGTTTGAGTGAGGAGCAGATCCAAAGAAATTGACTTACAGGGAGAAAAAAGGAGACAGAACACATTCAGACATCTGGAATTATTGATCCTACAACACACACCTCATGCACTAAATTTAGATTGCTTCAGTCTGATTTCTCTCCAAACCAGGTAGCTCCGATTTACCGTCTGTCAGGTCCTGCAGTTCTCCAAGGAAGAAGCCCTCAGTGTCCTAGGATCTTTGCAGTCTATAACAATATCTGTACTTACAATGGATTTTTCAGTCCAGGAGAAAATAAACCAGTTACAGATGTGATTTGTTAGAATAAACATGTGGCAGCTAAACAGCAAGTCTTCTCCCAAGCTGTATACCTTCAAGAAACACCCTCTTGTGTTCATGTCTTTGCTAGCAGTCAGTGCTCGTCATCTCTAGTCTGCAGTGTTATTAAAACCCCAGCTAGATTATTGCATCTAGGAGAAACAGGAAGATCTCATCCCCACTGATTCCCACCTGCCTTTGCCAGAATCCATGATCTTTTAACCATTCACCAAAGGAGAATCCAGGTGCAAAAACATCATTCCCTACTGCCACTGCTCCGCTGTCACTTGGAGATGAAAGACCATCCATCTCCTGTCTCAGCTTCATTTCTGTTGATAGGAATTATGCAGGGAAGCAAAGACCTCAGTGCATGGCAGAAGCTGCCAAGAGTATTGGCTAATTAGTGCTTGGGGGTGGTAAGTGGGAGCTGCCCAGTGCACCCTGAGCAGTTCCATGCTCTATGTGGTCCCTGCACACCTCCGGTGCTGAGATCCTAATCAGATCATCTCTCCTGACAACACATTCCAGATGGATAAACATACTTTCGGATGCCTTTGGTTAAGGCTTTTCAGGGAATTTTGGTGGCAGGGAGGAAGTCATTACCAAGTTAACAAGGCTCTCCTGTGCTTGGCTTTTTAGGGAGTCCTTCTCTATCTTGTTTGCTGCCAAGCCCACTTGAACCTTCCTTAGCCCAATCTAGAAGGGAAACAAAGATGGGACAGAAAGTGTAGTGATAGACCAGGGGCACCATATGAGTAATCACAAGCTGTACCTTGATTATTTAAATGCTAGTAATGAGTGGGGGAAGTCAGGGCTTAGCTGTGCTAAGACTTGCAAGTATCTATGCACTTAGAAACAGCTCATGGCTGGAAGGGCTGGCACACAAAAAAAGCCCAAGGATGTAGGAAAAGGTCAATAAAAACAAATCCAGTGAGATGACATGCCCCAGGGTCATAACATAGTCAGTGGAAGAGCAGGGCTTCGAGATTACTACTCTGATTGCTCCTAGTCCCGTGACTTTTCACATAGACCTCCCCGCTGTCTTTATGCTATTCTAACATGTACCTCTGTGCATGATAGAACAGTGGTGCTGGTGTCCTCCGAATAGCAAAATGTTCAGCATCCTCTTGGGTTACACTGAATTCGCCCCTTCATCCACCTCGCTAGCACTGCCCCACTGGGCTCAATGGCAGGTGATGGAGCAGTAACAGTGAATGCATTCAGATCAGCATCACAAAAATTCCCTTGGAGTGACTAATCATGTAGGAATACAACACAGGCCATCTCATCAGTCCCTTCCCCACCAGCTGACGTCAAAGATTGGGTTGGCATAGCTGAACAGCATCGCAGGAGCAATGGGATTAGTTCTCTGTCTTGTATTGGGTGTTATGAGGACAGCGCTGGGTGGAAGCACAGGGCAAACCTTACTCTTACAGTGAGACTGGAGCATCTGAACTCTGCTAAGCTGATGAAGCCAATACTTTCTCCTGGTCATCCCCTACCAGGGACAATCCATAAAAGCCTGGGGTGACAACAGAGCCAACCTTGGAGAGGATTCCCACGGAAGTGGTAAAAATCTCTCTCTCCACTGCAAATACCTCACTATAATTAGGAGCTTCAGTCTGTTGGAAGGGTAACAGAGGTTTTCAACCTGTGGTGTAAGGATGACTTCTATAGGGCCATGAAAATCTCCAAAGAACAGCCATTTAGTGTGTGTAAGACACAGATGAACCCTGCAAACCTGAAGTCTTTCTATGGAGAAAAGTTTAATGCTCCGCAAGACAACAGTTAGAAAACACCAACTGAGAGCTGATGTGAAGGCTGGGGCGTGTATGTCAAAGCCATTGTGCTCTGGGAAGGGTGTTGGTTTCTGTAAGCAGTGCTTGAATTCCCTAAAATGCTGAAAGGAGCCTCTTGACTGTCACTGGAGCTCAGGAGTTTACAGGTACTTCCAGCTACCATCATCTATGCTTGAAACCACTATGAGCAAACTTCTATCTGCACAGCCCTTTGAAATACTGCCTTTCTTGCTCCTTCTTCTTCCAACTGAGCTGCAAAAGAGGAAAGCAAGGGCTACTGCAGTCACTCAGGCAGAGTTCTGCCACCTTCAAAAGCTGGCACCTTGTGAAATTCAAGGGCAACCAAGTTATAAGAGCAAATCGCCATTGTCAGTTCTAGCTGGATGATGGTTCACACTGCACGGT
>NW_009915065.1:37284-58860 GCF_000696875.1 Nestor notabilis | reverse complement strand
AGCCTGGAGAAGAGAAGCTGTGTGGAAACCTTGTAGCAATATCTGAACTGGGCCTATAAGGATGCTGGGGAGGGACTCTTCATTAGGGATTGTAGTAGTAGGACAAGAGGTAATGGGTTTAAACAGGGGAAGTTTAGATTAGACATAAGGAAGAAGTTCTTTACAGGGAGGGTGGTGAGGCACTGGAATGGGTTACCCAAAGTTGTGAATGCTCCAACCCTGGAGGTGTTCAAGGCCAGGTTGGACAGGGCCTTGGGTGACATGGTTTAGTGTGAAGTGTCCCTGCTCATGGCAACGGGGGTTGGAACTAGATGATCTTAAGGTCCTTTCCAACCCAAACCGTTCTATGATTCTGTGTTAAAATTAATTTCCTCTTAAGATTCACAATTTGACATAAATTAGTCAAACTGGCCAGGAACCATTTTTTGACAAAGAACCAGCCTGTTGGGAGACCAGATGTAAACTTGACCTTTCCTGTGGTTTATTTCAGTGAAAACTTTGCTTTACTGAATTCTTACACTGGTACCTCTATAAAAAAGGAGCATCTTCTGTACCGGTGTGTTAATGGAAGAGTTGAATCTTTTTTATAGACTCAGAACAAAATTCAGTGCTGCATTAAATTTCAGTGCCTTTTATGCTGCCTCACACATGAAACAGTATTACCTCTAAATAAAAGTTACAAAACAAATCAGCAAAATTTTTCTGCTAAAAACTAAGACCAAAGGAAACAGAAAAACTTACCTGTATTTCAACATGTTGCCTCTTAATGTGGTATATGAAATTATCAAAGATTTCAGGGTCACTGACAATAACACTATCGTTTGATAAAGTTTACTTACCAGTGTCAACTGTATTTCCAGTTTCCTACAGAGCAACGCTGATGCCCTGAAAAATTAAGAGTTAGGTTTAAACTCACATAAATAGGTCTTCACTTCCCAATTCCCTGCTGAAGTGAAAGGCTGCATTGCTACGAACTGATGTGCTCTCATTATTTTATAGGCATTCTACATAAAGTCAAATCACATGTTTTCAAAGCCTGAGCCATGAACAGTACCTTTTATTGCTATTGCACAAGACATCAGATCCAAATATAAACCAAAAATAAAAGCCAAAGGGGAAGTTTGCCTTCTGCTGCCTGGCATGGAGCAAGCAACGTCTGGCTTAAGATGATAACTGAAGGTGGTTGTATGAGACTGCACAGAAGCCTGACTTACTTGGAGGTTTAGGGACAGGAGGCCTTGCAGCAGCAGCTGGACTGCCTGTCACTGTGCAGAGCCAGAAGCATGACTGGCTCACCAAGTCACATTTCACTCTGTTCTCTGGCCTCTGCCTAAAGAATCAGTTTACACTCCAGATCATGACCAACAGAGACATTTCTGTACAGGCCTGAAAAGTAACAGTGGAACTCTCACACTGGTGCTGTAAGACAATGAACAGCAAATGCTTCATTCGGTGAATGCTGATCTTAATACAGCTCCTCTTCAGAAACAGTGTATTTTTTATAAGTGTTCAGATGGGGGCTATCAGTGAAGAACAAAGCACAGAAAGGAGCCGGTAACACAAACCTCTCCACAAAATATAAAATTTGCCTTCGCTTCCAATTCAGGGTGCCTGATGACATGGCCAAAAACTGGCCATGTGCCTTGCTGCCTTGCTACCATTTCTAGGGTATGCTGTTTCACTCATCCTATTCCTTATTCTCTCTTTGAGCACCTGCCTTTGGAAATAGAATAGATAATGCTCCAATTGTAGCTTCAGACTTAACCCAGCTTAATAGTTATCCTCTTGTTATTCACTCTTGATATACCTATGTCTTACATATGGGTTTGGGATGAGGTAGATTCAGCTGTGTATTCTGCAACACATCCCAACCAGTTTTTGTTTCTTACTTCCCAAGCCTGTCATGATCCAGGTAAGAAAATGAGCCTAATGAATAATAGGCTGTTCAGCCAAGGAAGAACTACCAGCTGTCACCCAGAAACTCAGGCCAGACCGCATTTAACTTCATACGGACTGTGGGAACTGCGAAGAGCATCACTTTAGATGCAGAAAGTTACGTTCCACAACCTCACCATAGCCTGTCCACTTGTACCAAGAGAGTCCAATTTTGTTTGAAGAGTAATATACTTATGCCTCGCAGAAAGCCATTCACCATCCTGCCTGCCACAGAGGCTGGTCAGATTCTTTTCATCTTACAGAACAGCAATCAGGTTAAGGTCTTCTACAAAATGCAGCTTTAGATCTTACATTTCAAGGTATCAGAGCACTCATCTGCCAAAGGACACCTAACAAACTTACAGGTAACAAGAGATGTCAGCAGTCAGCACCTTACAGGATAGGGAAAACCTCACAGCTCCTTCTGGGAACAGACACATTCTAATGCAGCTCATCAGCACACCAAGCAAAGGACCACTAGAAGTCAGTATTTAGACATTTATTTCAGATATGCAGTTTACACGCATATTATTGAGGAAACTGAATTGCAAATATACAAATACTGTAACAAGCATTACCAAATAACAGAACTGGCACTAGTGTTATAAGCATCTTACTGAACTGGTGAGGATAAGTCATGGAAAAGGACTGCAGCTCATGGCATGTTCTTTTTATCCAACCAGACTTCCAGTAGCACCATAATGGCAATACATGAAACACAAGACAGAACATTGTTAACTGTTATTCTGATATTCACAAGGGTTTTTCTTTTCTTTTTTTTTTTCTTTTTTTTCTTTTTTTCCCTCCATCTTAGTGAATTACACAGCAAAACCAACGTTAACAGTGCGGGCGCTTTGGACAACTTCGGCCTGTGTTCAGCTGTACAGCTTCCAAATGCAAAAGGAAAAGAAAAAAGCCAGCATATTTGGAACCTATCTTTGCACTCGGGCAGTCATTGCACTGCACTTTGATGCTGGGACTGAAGGTACACACGTCTTGCAAAGAGATGTCATGTCCACTAAAGCCTGAGTGAGTCTTTGGTAGGCTAATACTTCAGTAATATTATACATTTATCTACCACAGTCATTTGATTCACTAGAGTTTGCTTTTGAGATCCAAGGTGGCCAGAGAGGACATTCTGGAAAACATTACAGTAACATCCTCAAACGACCAGGCACTTCAAACCCAGCCTTTTCCAAAGGCACCAAGAATGGATGGGGCACTGTTTTTTTCCCCTAATGGAAGGTGACTGCACCTGCTTCTCTACAATGCTTATAAATCACTGGTTTGGTATTTTACAGTTTTTATACACTATATAGTAGGCCTTACCTGCTGCATGGTTGGTTGCATGAATAAATAACCCCACTGTTCTCCACAGGTGATGTCTCCATTCCACCACATGTTTAAGTACCAATTTCTTCTGGTTCAAAATTATGTAAAATGCCATAACCTTGCTCAAAATGAACACACACACAAACGCTTCTGACACAGGCTACATCCACCTGAAGAGACGTGGCTCATTCTACATGCATTCTAAATAGTGTGTCCAGTTATGAAACGAAATTGTCGTTATGAGTATTCACTGCAGAAACATGTTTGTCTAGGTCTCTGCAGAACCTTTGCTTCCCTTAAATAGAGTTCACGCAAGAATGGTTTTAAGCCACTAATGCTCAGCTAACACCCATTTATCCCAAACCCCATATTTTCCAAGTGAACAGTGCAGGACATAGTATTCATTTCAGCATATAACATATTAAGATTTTACCAATTTTTGTCTAAATACACCAAGTATATGCTTTCAAGCAAAGTTGTGGCAAAAATACAAAACATGGACGTATTTGTACTGCTGTAATGCACTTGGTTAAAGCCTTCATGTCTCTTCACACAGGTCTAAGATCCATATGAAGTATTTTGCCTTATCAGACAAGTATATATAAAATGCAGTTGTATCAAAACCTTGCTTCTGCTGGTCACCTGAAGCTTACAGAAATTGCATGTAATTCAACCAGCTTTCAGACACAGTTCTTTAGTGGTAAGTATATATTTGCAGCACTTATAGACTTAAATTTCAGTCTGAATAGCAGTGCTTAATTCCACAGCATGTTGTGAATGGTTGTTGTTTGTTTCTTTCAGTGTTTCACCAACACCTAAACCTACATCTGTCGAAGATCCATTGTTAACGCCCTCCTCAGCAATGTAACTCAGTTGTGGAACATCAGTGCTTGGGGCTGTGGGAACAGGCACAGGGATTCCACTTGGCTGTGGAGAGTTTTCCAAGCGATCATTTTCCACCTCTGGGAGAACACTGACTGTGGTAAAGCGAGTGTGATAGTCACTGGAACCATGGCTACAGGAAGTTTTCATACTTTCCATATCTGAGCAACTGAACTCCGAAAAGTGACTCGAGTGAGAATCTGCTACAGATGGAATACTATCGCTCAGAGAGGGAGAGTCAAATTCACTGGAGTTTGTGCTTTGCTGTTCCAACAGCTGAGCATCCATGTCCTCTCTTGTCTCGTTTATCTTCATGCTACTCTTCTTTCTCAGCTTACCTTTACATTTTTTCCCTGCTGTTGTTTCTTTGGACCACTTGGTGGCACTAGATTTACTTTCCGGCAAGCAGGCGGATGAGCAACCGGCATTACTACGACCTGCAGCGCTGCCGTCGTCAACGCTACTGCTTCCACTGTTGTGTCTGAATTTGGCTGGCTTTGATTCAATGTCCACTTGCACTTCCATACTGTTGCCTTCCCTAGAAGAAGACAGACTCTGTGAGTTTAAGTATTAATCTAAAACCAGCCAGTTAACACAGTTGAACAAACTCTCACTGCTTTCCAAGACACATAGCAAAAAAAAAGTTAGAGGGATATTAACTTAATTTAAAGAAGTGAAGTATTTAACCAAATAAACAGCCCAAAGCAAAACACGAAGTTTGAAGACCAAACACTTCACTGTGCTGCCACGATAGTGTTCCTCTGTAAGTAACCTTGGCAAAATGTAAGCAGTCACAGTTTGCAACAAAATCTGCAGTTTCAAAGGGTCATCATTAAAGCAGAGCAGCTCAGTCATGCTTAGAATATCCTTTAATAAGCAAGGCTTATTAATCTGCTATTTTCACCACATTTCTTTTACCTGTCCAAAGGGATGTAGGAGTTCAGAATGGATCCTGCCATTGCTTTGGTACTGGCATTGTCACTAACTGTTCCCAAGCTAACCGTGCCCGATTCTCCACTCAGACTGTATCGTTCTTTCTGCACATCTGCTTGTACTTCCAGTCTGGGTGAGAAAGAAGAAGAGTTGTGTATACTATTACTGCAGTTAAAGCACACTAGGTGAACATTAGTGTTAGCTGGTAGAGTTTCTCCACCATTCAGTAGTAAAAGTTCTAGTTACTCCAGTACAGATGCGCATATTTACCTTAGTGAAACAGGTTCTCTCTTCCCACTGTCAAAAATGACTGGTTTTTGACTAAGAGACAAACAAACTAAAACAGCTCAAAGCCAAACCAGATTAATTTCCCAGAAAGCAAAATACTGTGTGTTAACCAGAGGTCCTGGATTCCTTCCTCCCCAAGATTTACATGAACAACTTCCAGGTTTAGCTACAATTCTTTTACAAATCAGGTAAGTGTCCTGTACTTTAAAGATGGAAAAACACAAATCAGAAGGGTATAAGTTCAAGAAATGATACCACCCATGTTGCTCCACCTGCAAAATTATTGTTAATGAAATAACAGACAGAAAACTCTGTTCTGTACTCTGCTTTATATTGTACTATTATCAACTGCAACAAGAATAATCTTAATCAATATTAAATTGGGCTGAGCAGATAAGCCAGAAATCTAATCATAAGGTTTTTTTCCAAATGTTTTGTTTATCTGTGTTCTGACAGTGAACTGGAAGTAAGCTTTTGTTTTGTGTTCCACACTCAGCTCTTTTACCTCATTCAGCAGTCATAGCTTAGAACACTTGTCCCAGCATAAAGGATCTCTTGATGCTATCCTGCAATCCTGAGCATGCCTGGATTTCCAAATTACTCAAAAAAATCAGCAGTGTTAGCATCTGATTTAAGGAGCAAACTCCACCCTGAACCATAAATTTTAACAATCCTTTTTGCGCAGGACAGCCAACAAACAGTCAGGCCCCAATTCACAGGAGGCATTGAGCACGTAAGTGACAAGAAGCTGCCACCTCAGCAAGGCCAAGTGCCTAATTGCCTCTGGTCTTGCCCAAGTCCATTCTGAATCCATGCTCCACCCAGGTGTTCTGAAGGCACAGCTCAGTTCTTGTAGGCTACTGAACAAGTAAGCAGTTCTGACTTCAGGGTGAGACAGACCAGAGAACACAGCTGTGTTAGACATGAGACCCTGCCCTCTGACTCCTGGGTAGAGGCGGCTCTCCTGGGAAGAGGCTGCTCTCCTGGGAAGCAGGAGCAAGATCTCACACCCCACTTACCCTGAAAAAACCACAAACTCTTTTGAGCATTGTGCCTGGCAGGATCTCCTGGAAACCAGCAACTTTATCAGACATGAAGTGTCTCTACCTCCAGGACACAGTTCCTTTTAATAGGAACCAATTTAAAACAATAAAACCAAAAAGCCGAGTGATACCACTTTGCCTGCTTACATGTAGAGCAGGATACTGTACAGTAAACAGCATGTCTCTTACCTGTTAAAGCAGTTGACCATTGCACTTCCCGAGAGACTCCCAGTTATACTGGCCCCAGCCAGGGCCATGGTACTAGCGGTTTCACTTAGGTTGTCTCGAATGGCCCCAATTCTATCCATGTGGCTACCACTTGCACTCAAGCTGCCAGTCAGGCCTCCAACGCTTCCTTCACCTATACTGGGGTTGTGACGTGCCTCTGCTACTGAAGTGGTATCTAGACAGAAATAAAGAAGGCTTCTCAGTTATGGAAGTAGAACACAGTAGTTTCTAGAATGTGACCATGGAAAGCATCCCTGAAATTATGCTGACAGAAAGGATTTATTAAACACACTGTTGCAAAAGAATAACTTTGTCCAAAGGAGGGGAGGAGAGACAGAGAGAGCGAGCAACACATACTTAAGATTCCAAATTCCAAAATGTTAACCAGGGATATGAAAGGTAACATGCAGTAAAGGAACAAAGAGACACCCTATCACAAAGGACACTGCCATGTAATTAAAAAATAAACTATCAGATCATGATTGAGTTCCCCAGTTCCCTCTATTATAGCTAAAAAAGCCAGCCAACTTCCACAAAAACAGGATACTGGGGGGGGGGGGGGGGGCGGGGAGAAGCAGCATTAATTTTACCTTAAAACTTGCCTGTGGAAAAGACTTGAGCCTGGCTTGATTAAAATGAGCAAGAAAATTCATGATGCTTGTATTACAGCACAGCAGCCCTGGAGACGTTCAAAGACAGGCCGGATGTGGTTCTGGGCAACCTGATCCAGTTGGAAATGTCCCTGCTCATTGCAGGGGGGCTGGAGTGGATGACCTTGGAAGGTCCCTTCCAACACAAACTATTCTATGATTCTACAAACGCAGAGAAGCTACCCCCATCTGAGAGATGGTATCTCAGCAATGAGATGTAGTACTCCTAACTGCAAATAAGTACTCTAGTATCTAAGGCCAAATGCAAGTCAAAATCCAAATTTATAGAAAATGAAACACTGAATTTTCTTACCTACAGCCGCGTTTGTTCCACCAACATTTATATCATTTTCATCATCAAATTCTATTCTGACACCTTTTCCATTGCCTGCTGACACACCACAGCCTCCACTTCGGCAGAGGGAAATTGGAACCACTCCATACACATAAGCCAGCATAATAGGAACACCAATACCTACAGAAGAAAATATAGTCTTTCATGAAATGTGAAATTTTAGAGCCCTTCATAAAAGCAATTTCATTTTCCATGATTACTTAATATTTCACACTTGAAAGACATCAGGAGGGAGCAAAATTAAGATACACTGGTAAATCACCAAGGTGAAATGACAGGAAAGTACTTTCAGTAGGCAGAATGCCCTCTATCAGCACTGGCAAGTAGAGAAGCTTAACGCTTGATGAATTAATATTTCCAGTACATCCATAACATCTTTTACAAACAAAACAAAAGTACTTTAAAGGTTTATATAAGCTCCATTGGGGACTGTAATAATGTGCCACCTGAGAAGCAGAAATAGCAGAGATCTTTTACAAATGTTATTCAACTAAAAACGTTAGTACCTCTACTAATTTAGTAAGGGGCTTGATTTTGCATCCACTCAAGTCAGACAGGGCTTTGCTATCAATTTACTAGGACTTAACATTAATACTACTGTGGGATCTTTCACATTAATTGTATCAGACTGATTCAATTTTAAAATTTTAATTACACAAGTTTTCCTTAAAAGAAAACAATTCTGTGGAGCAAGATGGCAAGAGTTAAGGGAAACCAGCAAAAGCAATTGTGGGCTAAAGCTCACACTGTAGACACACACATCCATCCCACCACTGCTAGTGGACTGTCAAAGTTACTGCCTTGGCGTATGAATTAAAAGCATTCTATGGTTTTGCTGATAGAAGTACACAGTAGGTATGGAAAAACAGTAGACTGAGAACACCAGAGCAGAGGCAGTTCCAATACAAAAGCTCTGCAGTCTAACCTAAAAGAAGGGTTCCAGTTATAGGAAATCCCCTTCACAAGAAATTCTTCAGCATTCAAGGAGGAAATCCATGTTCTCAAGGCCATTATTTTAGAAGCCATATAATAACCCAAGACTGGAAGACACATGTTAATAGCAATGGGGCAGGAGCAAAAACTTCACAAAATAAAACCCAACTGCTTTCCCTAAAAAGACTTCCAGTCAGGAACAAGAAACAGCTTGAAAGAATGAGGCAAAGCAGAGCCATGAATACATCTATGAGATTCTGTCCCACTACCTGTTTAGCAGGGATCTGACACTACAGCTATGTGAGAACAATGCAACACAAACACCAGAGGCAGTTTTGACTAGCACATCTGCATTTGCACAGTGGTCCACCACTGTTAACAAGCAGTTTAAAGCCACAGTTTCATGGGCAATTTAAACCATCACTTGCTAAAAGCAGCCCTGTCTTCCTGAGGCCACTCAATTCTCTTCTGAGCATTACTTCTGACACAAGGGGGAACACTGCATACACAACCCTATGATGAATTGGATCAGGTGACTGAGCCAGCTTGGAACTAAATGGTGGATCTTAACATGAATCAGTTCTCCACAGCAGCTTACTGTGCAACTGTAAAGAAGCCTGTGCTGCAACAAAGGAGGAGCAAGGCAGTGTTGAGCAAGGCCATGCCTCTCAAAAAAATCAGGGCTTGTTTACAGTGATCTTGAAATTACATGGTAAGATGAGACAGGTATTTTGTAACATACAGCCAGATTTTCCTCAAATGCTATCCTCGACAATATGTATGAGAAAAAGTGTGATAGAATTCAAACTGACTCCTAGACCATACCAAATAGTTTGTCAACTACCATAACGTAAAGTGTAAGAGAGTGTATTTGTCTCCTGTGTTGACAAAAATTCGATATGAAGTTATTCAAATACAGACAGACTCTGTGGCAACAGGTTTTTTTCTTGGTCAGTCATTTTAAAAAGCTTTAAATACTTCAGTTTGAAAAGCCAGATATGACAATGTGCAAACTTCAATTTGCTAGATAAAAGTTGTATCTAGCATAATATTATTTTTCTCCAGGAAATGCTACATTCAAATTAAGTACTGAATCCTCCATCTTGTCTTAATAAATGTATAGTCTCAGACTCCTTGTTCTTTTGGTTCCTTCACCTAGAAAAGGAAACTATAGGACTTCTCAGCTGTTTTATTCAAAAGTGCTTATAGAGTTCTAGTTGCAAAGTGCTACCAATACACAAAATAATATTTGCTTACCTACAGTTACTGCAGCTACAACTGGAGAAACAATTACAGATAAGGTTACACCACCTGCGATAGCCAAGTTTCGCTTGTGCTTTGAAATGTCTTTGCCTTCATATCGATTGTGAATCTTGAAAGAAGAAAAGAGAAAGATGTTTTAGAGTATTATCATCATCAATAATACATTGCTGAAGGGATGGAAGAACTGACAGTCTGGAACCTGTACCCTGCTCTTTTCCAGAGAGATCACATTCTATGTCACAATTTATTCTTCATCTCAAAGAAAATAAAATGTCTTCATTTTAGGCAACTTCTTAAAAGCTACAAGTCCTCCCATCCAGCAACTAAGCATTTACTTTCAGCCTCAAGTTAGAAGAGCTGTATCACTGAACAGCTGTTTTTGTTTGTTTAATCATTACTCCAGCTTACATGGTAGGGAAAAGTAGGCTATTTTCAGGATCAAAGAATTACTACGTCTAATCACATTGACACTTCTTATTCCCAGCCATCTTTCCTCTGAACAATACAGAGTGAAACTTTCACAGGTTACTAGATCTACGAAAACAGAGGTTGACATAACAAGAGCTATGAAAACCTTATAGTAAGGCATCCTTCATCAAACACAGCTCAGGAGGAGGGGAGGGCAAGCACTTCATTGCTATGGCACACCTCATGACAATCTGTAGACACAAGTAGTATTTCAGTAAACCTGTGTCTTTGCTGTGCTACTGTTTACCAAGGAATCTGCTCAGCAGTATCCTCACTGATGGCTTAAGTCCTCAGTAACTCTGAAATACAACTGCCTCAAACTTATCCATCACAAATCCCACGTGAACCTGAAAGGCCTTCAAAGATCACTGTTTTACAGAAATTCCCACTTTTTCTGAGTTTCATTTACTCTCTCTGGGAATGTGGCTTTTCAGGGATATGTGCTTCATTTGTCATCATTCTTGATTAAGACATAATTGCAAATGAATAATAGGTTGCTATCTTAATGGTTGTCATAAGGTTAAGTTAATCCTCACCACATCTCAGGAGAACATAAAAGAGAGAGGATAATTACAGTATTTTCTGTATAATATGCTACTGCAAAAAGAATGACCAAAAAAAAAAAGAGTGGACGTCTTAAGTGCTGTGCTTTCTAAATTACAGTTTTAATTAGAGATGTGGTAGCGTAGTCTTCATTTTGGAATAAACAAGGTATTTGTATTTGTTCAGGCAAGACAGGGAAAGAAAGGGCAGAGAAGACACTGCATTTTGAATAAAGAAATGCATTGATTCGCTCTGAGGTACATTACACAAACTGAACGTGGAACACAGCTACCTCTGGATTAAAAGGAGAAACTGAACATGAACACTCCCACAGTATGAGTGCGTGAGAGTTTCAAACCCAGGGAAATCAGGTTTCATGGGGCTCTGAGCAATTAGCAGGATCACCTCAGGCACTGAACTTTACTGTTAGGTACAATTTTAAGTACCAAAACAAAAGGCATACAACATATGTATAAAGGCTACTAGATTCCTTAAATGTAAAGCAGTAAGAAGGAATGGAAGGGAGAGGTTGCAGAGAGAAACTGATTGAAAATATCGAGATATAAGGTTACACTGGTAGGAATGACCATGGAATAAGGCTTCAGACTTTTTGACTTTTATCCAAATAAAAAAACTGGGCCAGAAGAAGAGGGATTTTCAATAAACGCAGAAAACTCTTAGGTTACAAGACTTACATCTATAAAAAGAAAGCACTAGAACTTCCTTAACGAAGTTTCATCAAAGCACAAGCACAAACTCTTCCAATGCAAAGGACAGACAGAATGTTTTAAAAGAACAAGGAAGCTTCCTTTACCAAAGCAGCAGTACCATTAAGAAAATAGAAAGTAGGTCAGATTACTATGAATGGATATAAAGGAACAGCATGAAGGTGTCAGGACAAAATGAGAAAGGTTAAGATAGAGGAGACAAAAAGCAAGGGACATCAAAGTCAACAAGAAATTATTCCGCAAGTACACTGCTAGCAAGAGGAAGACCAAAATGGATCAATTTGCCATTTAACAAAAAGGAAAGACAGCCAGCAGATGAAACTGGAGCCCTGTTCAATTTTTTTCCCCTTTAGTTGTCACTAAAGATCAACTGTGAGCCAGGTAACTGGTGACAAAGGAGTAAGATCTGCAGGAAAACAGCAGTTTGAGCATACATACATGAGCTGATCTGAGAAACACCTCAGTGGGCCCAATTTCAGAGCCCCTCATAATAATTTTTGAGAATTATTATCCACAGAAGATGCTCAAAAAGAAAAAAAAAAAAATCAGTTAAACTGCAATGAATCTTTAAAAAAAGCGTAAAACAAGAGGGGCTCTTGTTTTACAAGGGGAATTAAAGACCAGTGAACTCAACATGAACATCCTAAAAACTGAGAACTTGTAGACACGAAAGCAAATACAGGAATAAAGAGGCCACACTGATTATTTTTCTTCAAGTAGAAATCATGTTGATTTAATTTTCTTCTGTGACAAGCAGCCTTGAGGATGGGGAGAAACAGATCTCATGCACTCACTTGAAAAAAATTTTTACATTTTCTTGTATGACACTCAAACAGGTTGTAATAGTCCAGACTGAAAAATGGATTAGAGAAATCTATTAGCTTCAAGGAAAATCGACAGAAAACATCTGAGTTGTGATTAGTTTTTTTTACTCCCCAAATTGAAACTATTCACTCTGGGTTTTCCCCCCCCCCCCAAGAGATATGCCCTGCATCCAAGAGCATTCAACATTTTCATTAACCAGGAAGATAGAAGGAGAAGAACATGTGTGTTAAATTTCAGGTCAATACAACCTGGCAAGATTGCAAGAATGCCAGAGTTCATACTAGTCTTGAGAAGCTGAAAAATGACAAAGATGTACAACAGTGGTAGTGAGCTCAAGACTACCCTTAGGAAGAAACCAACAGGCTAAATTACCAGTATGGTGGAGAAGGGTATGTGTTTTAGAGTACACAAAATGAAAATAGCATGTTGTTGAGAAGGAGGTAACTGGCAGTTACATGCAGGGGATCACCCTTTCATTTCACTCGGCAGTAGTAATGCTTCAGCTTCACTGCTGTATTCAAACTGGACAAAAACACAGGTGGTATGAAAAACTGGAAGGAAATCCAGAAAAGAAGATGAGAATCGGAGGTCTCGATCCATGTGTCTTCTTGAGAGTTGGTCAAGAAAAACTGAAAGTGCTGTTTGTTTAGATAAGAATGAAATTGGACTTAAAAATTATCAAATATGTAACGGGATACTGCAAAACAAAAGGATTCTTTATGTCAGCTGAAGATAGGACAGTACGAATTTCATGTAGGAAGACAATGTTAGACCTATCCCAAAATCCGATGAGAAAGAGCAGAACATGCAAGAGTGATTTGAAACAGGTAACTGCTGCCTTATTCCTCTTAGCCTTTATACAGTTCTAATGACTGTATGTGACAGATAAACCAGAATAAAAAGGTCAAAAAAACCCCAAAACTGCAGCAGAAGGTAGGAGTACTTGCTTGAAAGTAAAAGATAAAAAGAATACAATGGAAAAGCTGCATCTCTGGACTTCTTGTCTGGCAGCAACAACTCATGTGAGATATAAATGCCCTCCCCTCCACCCCAAATAAATGTAGAATTATGTGTCTGTGCCAGTCACTGTGAGTATCCATGCCAATACAAGCAGAAACACCCATCTGATTATGCCATCCAGGACATGTAACTGAACACTTAGCGCCTACCAAACCAAGTCATCATTTCAAAAAGTCCGTTTTCAAAAGACTTGAATAACTTACTACTTTATCTTAAATAGGAGACGCAATTATCTTTTTCTTTGCAATCTGTCATTTACTTTATACTAAAAGCTGTTATATTTTTGAGGGGAAATACATCAAACTACCTTCTGATTAACATGGTCATCCCTAGCTGATTCCCACAAACACTAAAATGAAGATAGACGCAGCCTAGCTACCTGCATGGAACACTGCTCCATATGGTGGACTGGCCCAAAGCAACCAACAAGCTGCTGAGTATAAATGCTTAAATGTGTGCATGCAAACACCTATACTAGCAGAATTTTATACTAAAATACTGGTTGGTAACTACCTGTTTTTACGAAAAATAAGGATTTCCTTTTTGCCTTCCTTCTCCTCTATTGTTTAATTCTAACAGGCACAGGGAAACCAGAGATTAAAAAGCAATTTTGAGAAAGAAGCATACAAGAACTTCCATGGCAAGATGCAGAAACTGGAAGTTGTTCAGTGTTTTGCTCTGCCTGTTTTAAGAGGAACTGCATTCTTAAACACACTGATTCTCCTTTCTGTACAATGGAAATAAATTGTACAAGTTGAACAATTTAGAAGTTGGTTGGTTTGTCTTCTGGGGGGTTGGTTTGTTTCTGTTTTCAGGGTGTTTTTAAACACTGGTGAAGATTGCCTAAGTCATACAAAACAGAAGGTAAAATCTGAAGCATGTTAGTAGTTGTAGCACATTTTACCTTACGTCCCACATACACAGGGATTCCAATAATCATGGCAGGAATAGCAATGCCAGCTATTAAAGCAATTCCTACAGGAGCTCCAACAAGTGTCCCTAGCTGCCACAGTATCTTCTTCTTACGGCTCCATGGTTTCTTTCCCCAAAATGTGCAACCTGAAGGGCTGATAGAAAGAAGAAAACTGTAAAGAAATTGTAAACAAATCAACTTTCATAAACTACTGTTCTGTAGTTATAAAATTATTACTAGGTTGAAATTACAGATGTTATGGATACCAAACATCAGTTATTTCTTTTTGCTTCCTTTACAGCATATTTTGCAACATAAAGAGAAGCATTTGAGTATTATTACATGCCAATCTGTGATAGCTTATATAAGCAGAGTTTCTGTACCACTATTAAGATAATACAGCAGTATATAAAAACATCAGTAAAAACAGTAGGTATGTTAGTCTAAAACTTCATTTGTTATACTAAGTACGTTGCATGCATGAAACTGAGGTATTTTAAGATAAAAATATCAAAGCACTAATTTAAATACATGCATTGAAAACTATCTTAATTCTCAGATATGGATACTTCAACTGTGATTCTCCAACAGGAAGAAAGTCAGACTTACAGCACCCAGGAATCTACTTTTAAGTATTCTGCAAAACAAATTACCAACCACACAGATCCTTTTTTTCTTAACTGTACCTTAAATAATGTAAATCTGAGATCTCTTTCATACATAGCCAACAGAATTCACAGCCACAGACAGCACAAGTCATATGATTGCAGCTTCCATCATTCATTTTTATTATATAAGCAGCACAGCGGGGGCATGGCTTTATGTCATCAGCTGTTTAAAAATGAATATTAAGATCATATCAGTTCTTAAACAAGCAGATTTAATCAAAATAGAGACATTCGTTTGAGAAAACTGACTGAACCATTATCTGAAAAGTGGAAGAAGTTTATTGTAAGTTTGCTTTACACATCCTGATTTGGCAATGACTTGATAGCTTTTTGTATTTGTAAACCTTGGACTGAGAACTCACGAAAACTAGGCATGTTACCTCACTTTCAAGTAACTGAATAGTTAATGTCTACACTCGGTTCAAGGATTTTCTAAGCTTAATGCAACATATATTAGAGTCAGACATTAAATATGTATATTAATACAGGACTGATATTATGGTCTCTTTAAATATAATCCTATTTTACATTTTATGCTGTTATGAATCTTTTACTTGAATATTCAGTCTCAATTCTTTTTTCTTGCCTTAAATCTATCTCCCCTTCCACATCAAGTATATTTCTCTGGTATCACAAACCTCCTCGAGTCCTTTTCTCAGCCCTACTTACTATTTACTCCCTACAAAAAAAATATCACAGCAAGAAGAAAATTCTGGAAGTTCTCTTTGTTCCCAAATCAAATACCAAAAACACGGATAAGGGACTAGTTCTATCATTCACAAACAAGGGGTCACTGAGCAACAGTGAAATACTTTTATACTGACACAGTCACAGTTGTCATCTTCACATTACTGGTTAGCACCTGCGCTTTGGGACAAGCTATTTACTCACAGCAGCAGAAACACCTTGCAGTGCCTAGTACGGAAGTACAAGTGTACCATCCCTGTGCTACTAGGCAAGACAAAGGGAAAAGAGGGGATATACTTGGCATAAAGAATACTCAAAGAGGTGTAGAACCAGCACAAAACAGCACTTCTACCAATTCCAGTGCACAGGGACAGACAGTGAGCAGCTGAAAGAATACAACAGGTATTCTCGGATGGGAACAAATGCACAACCTACAGGGCAGTTACTAAACTGAGCAAGTTCTTGCAGCACAGGTACGTCAAGGCTGCTGCTGCTGCTCATGCTGGGAGGGACCGAAAGGGCAAGGAAAGGAGCTGGCATGCTAATTTATTTACTTAGAGCTTATTTTTAAATTTATTTGATAACTAGAGCAAGATGCCAATTTTTAAGGCAAGATGGGGTGCCTTGTTAAAATAAGCCAGCAGAAAAAACAAATCAGAGACTCCGAGGTTTGGGCTGGGTTGGAGAACAAGAAGTTCATTCTAGGTGCAACAGAGACTTGCTGTAGGTACAAGAGACTTTCCCCCCAGATACCTACCCTGATTTATCAGGCAGACACAAAGCTGCCAAATAAATCAGAGTTTGGTGTAATTGGAGCCAATTCTTGTCAACAGCAAACTGGACTCTTGCTCTGGAAAATACTACTTTAAATAGTTTATTCTCTTTTGGGTGGGGAGTTACAAACAAGCTCAATTTTAAGATACAGAATGGTTTGCTTTCTAGTAGACCAGAGAGATAAGCATTTTACTGAAAACCAGAAATTAGTACTAACAAACACAGATGTCAAACATCAGAGCTGGCATAAGATTAACAGTCTATTTTGAAAGCAGAAAATAAGCAGTTTTGAGGTTTTTTAACAGCTTTTATTATTGGCAGTCCTGTGAAATTTCACCTATAGCGGAGAAAATAAGTGCTCCCAGTGTGTGATACAACTAACAAAGTCAGTGTGCCAAATACACAGAATGCTTTCCAGAGAGTTCCTCTGTCTTTGTATTTTTCAGCTATGAAGTAAGAAAATGCTTCTAAGAGTGAAGTCAGGTGCTCTGGTCACAGAGTACTTCAAATTATAACATTTAAGATTTGAATTCAAGCTTAAAATAGTACTCTTATGTTTCTGAAGCATAAAGACAAAGCAGCTAGTATCCAATGCTACTAATCCCTTCTTTGCTTTAAGGGTTAATTGTGCAAAGGTGTAAAAAAAGGTATGTTACAGACACAGTATCTTAATCATAAATACCTGCTGCTCCAGATTCCTGGCTGTAGCTAATAGATGAAGAACGAATTGTTCTCAGACGCAGACTTTGAGCTCTCTCCTGGCGAGCAGCATCACAGGTCTGGTTGGGATGCCAAATCTGCTTACAGTGGTAGCAAAACTCGGTTCCACAGCCTTCTCGTCCACATGTAAGCTTGGGACAGCTGGCACATCCAAAAGCGATCACAGCGTATCTTGAATGATCAAGAGGGGCAAGAGGGAATTTTGTTAATAAAACAAATTCTATCTATAGACCAAAGCAGACAAGACAGCTGCCAGAGCACCTGAAGCAGGTACACAGTGTGCATCAGGAGCTGACATTAGGTTCCTTATCGCCTATTTCCACAGCTATCACATCAGACTGTGGCTGTACAGAAATATTACATCCAGTGCAACACTTCGCTCTTCCCCATCTTAATAACTTGAATCAGTAGTGAAATATACTGTGTTTAAGGCTGAATGTACCACTGTAAGCTTCACAGTCACAAAGCACCACAGTTTAGAAGAATGGGACAATAAAACAAGAAAAGGTATTTAAGCAAATAGAAAAAGTTACAGTTTCAAAAGTGTCCAAGCCACTATGAGCATGTCTAAGCTTGACCCTTTTTGTATCTGTGAGGATCCCTGCTAAATGATCTGTCACAAATAAATTCCTCCATCAGGTTTGCATTTTAAAGTCTACAGGATGAAAATACAATGTGTATTACAGTTAATACTAAATATACACACACACACAAACACACATGCCTTAATCCCTACCCGTTGTAATTTTTTCTATTATTTTATGCAATAGCTTTCTTTTAAATAGAAAATAAACTAGGTCCACTGGTATGAACACTTAAAACTTTGCACACAAACAGTCTCCCTGAATAGACTTTGACAGATATATAAATGTAGCAGGGTTTAAATTTATGGCTATTCAAATGAAGGCATTTTTATTTTAAAAGACTAAATTGTTTCTTCTACCCTCTGCCCAATTTATAGCAGTTGCATAAATTAACTTAAAATATTTTATCAATTATGATACCAAGATTATCCCCACTCATATGTATCTGCACGGTTAGGTATTGTTCATTTTAGAGTATCTAGGTCTGAAGCTGTAAGTCAGTGCAAATCCTACCCCTTTTGTTGGTGTTTTAAAACAGCGTGTTTGAGGTTCCCTTCCCCCAGAAGTTCTGCAAACAAACAGGAGTTTTCAACCTTTAATTTACAGATAATGCAGTGACAAATAAAAATGAGATACGTGCTTGCCTGTTTTCAAATATTTCTTACTTTCCAAGTAAAAATTTGTTTCAGTAATTGCTAGACTCTTCTATATTGTTGCCAAGTTAATCAGCTCTATTATCCCCGCTTACTGCAACTGAGAAGATAATTGCTTTGTGTGTACACAAAGAGACACTGATCCAAATGCTTCTTCAGTATACAGGGATACATTCAGAACTCACTAATGTTGTATCAAAGAATCTCAGTGTAGACCACAAAATAAGGTATCAATTTATCAATTTATATCCTGCCTCCCATTGCTAATAAAGAATGAGCACATCCCTGAAAGCACTCCCCATTTGGGACTGATGTACTGGCATACCTTTAGAAAGTCACTTTCTACACCAGAGTAAATCTCAGCTCAAACTGTACAAGATTATAGATTTAATTTCAACATTTTGCATTCATTTTACAAGTGATGTGAAAGCCAAAAGTTCTTGTCAGGCTGAGAGAAGGGACAAGCCACCAAATTCAAATTAATAACAAGTAAAATGAAAACCAGAGGCAAAGAGCAATTAATTGAAGAAAGGATGCACAGTGAGAAGAGGAATGAAGGAATTTGTACTTTTTTTGCCCAATCTGCTTTTTACTTGACAAAGATAAACTATAGGAATTGCTGCTCCCTTCTGTCAGCAATACAACCTCAGAGCAAAGCCATTAAATAATTCAGACAGGAAAAATGACAGAGCACATTTGCAATAGTGATTTACTGAGGCTTGTTAAAATAAATGACATTGAAAAACTGATCTGAAGAAAAAGAATCTCAGAAATGTGATCTGGAACAAAGCTCAAGAGGTTTCCTTATCCATGCTGCTTCCCCAGGGAAGGATCGCCTACTTGCCACTGTCTCCTACCCAGCCACTACAGGTAAGAAGCAGCAGGTCCGGACTTTTACAATATTTCGGTTACCAACAACAACATTAAGGATGTGTTTGAGCTTGCAACAAAAACTAAGGATGAAGTAGCGCAGGGTCCGAAACGCTGTGGTGCCACCAGTAGGGACCATTTGTGGCATTAAAATGCTTCAGTAAAGAGACCCCATAGCTCTCAAGCAGCTCGTTGAGCGCATACTACTGCAACAGAGGTTCTCCTCCAAACAAATCTCTAGCTTCTTTCTTGGGAAGATATGAGATTCCTCACTGGGACAGAATTAGTAGCAATATACTTACTACTTCATTTCAAGATCTGTTTGGTTCCAGTCTCACCATCTCTAGGACCTATTTTTACCCCAAATAGAGTGAAAGACAACTGCAAGATTACACCATTTTAACAGAGTAACCTTTTCTTCCCCCCCCCCCCTTTTTTCCCCCCATCAGGGATCAAAGCTTTTAGAATTATTTTCTCTTTGTCTGCTCCAGATCCTTGTCAAAGTATGATGACCAAACCCTGAAACAGTATTACATGGTATGTTTCATCAATGCTGAGGAGAGCCTAAGCACTGTCATGCTCTATCCACTCAATTCCTTGTTTTACCTATTTGTGTATGCACTAACCACTCACTTCCTTCTTTCACCTATCTGCATTACTGAGATGCTCTACTTTCCACCTATTCCCTATTTATTATGGTACTTATTTTTAATTTTAAAGACAACCTTAGGAAATAATGTTACCCCCTGAAGTTATTGCACCTCTCCTACTTTGGGATTAATTGCAAATTCAGTAAATGCATTCCATCCAGCTCCTTCATGAAATATTTGATCCATGCTAAAATTGGTTCAGCTACCATCATAACCCTAACGCATTCTGCCAGCACTACGTACCAAAAACTGTTCAGAAAAAAACAAAAAGCCCTCAGTTTTAATTGCATATTGTATGAGTTGATTACAGTTGCCAAAGTAATGAGAAACTGAACTACCGTTGTACCACATAACTTGAAGTGAATGTCTGCTGATCTGAAGCTTGGGTGTACTTACTGTGTGCGATACCTCACCATTAAACAATGTTGGCATAGGCTGTTCAGTGGAAGTCTGAATAGCGCTTGCATCCCTAATCCTCACACCTCTACTATTCCTTCATCTCCCTCCTATGCTCCACAACAACATAAAGTCCCCGTTACTACATTCTATACCACTGCCACTTCTCCCCACCTCCCTGGGTGCTTTCTCTGATCTTCCTGGCTGATGGTGAGGAGAGAGACCAGTGCTGCAGCAGGCTCCCAGCCAGGCACATACCAGCTTGCAGACAGTGCTGCGGTGGCTGCTTGAAAGGCCAAATTTAAAAAGGTCACTGGAGGACTCACATGCAGATATTTCTTTTGCTTGGAGGTATTACTGATGGCCTCTGTTTTGCTCTAGTAATATGAGGGTTTTTTCCCAAAACTTCTTAGATTAAATCATGCTGAATGCTCACCCCACTCTGGCCAACATATTTGAAGGTGCTAAAGGTTTCAAAAGTGATCAGGATAAGGTTGGAAAAAAAGACAAAACATGATCGCACAAGTTCTTGTTTATTTAGGATGACAACCATAATGAATGAACTTGCTGAGAAGTATCCAAGTAACCAACTTCATCCAACTTTAAACTAGTAATGAGAACTGCCCTCACACAAATACTGGCATAGTTGAGTTGCCTGGCAGTATACTGTGCTTTCCACAGGATTCACTCTCAGAGTAAGAAGCGTGCAGGAGGCAGTTCTGGAGCAATGATTTAAATATTTGCTGTGGTCACACATGACTGCACTTAATTTTAACTTCACTCTGAAGATCCACTATTTATAATAGTATTACCCATAGCAATTATCATTACAGCTTCTGACCATTTAAGGATACTTAGGATTTTATTTTTTTTAAACAGATGAGATAACTTATGCATAATAAATAAGCAAGGTGAAGAGTCTCTATTAAACAGATCTGACTTGGTCTACTTACTTAAGTACTAAATCAGTATCTGAATCACTGAAACATGGTTTAACAGTTCTTACATACTTCCCATTACCTTGACTAACAACAGCTTGTCCAGAACACAAAAGCTCAGGGGAAACTTGAGCAAAGCATACCTCTGCCCGCCTAATAAAGCCTTCTAATGGTTGTTTTTTCCTTTTGCAGTATCAAAATATTACAGGCAAGCTATACTGGTTCTGCCCACATGACTGTTAAATGCTCAGGCAACCAATCTATCTCTGATGTTCCTTCTCAAAGTATGCCACAGGA